>NC_056727.1:735526077-735781077 GCF_019279795.1 Protopterus annectens | reverse complement strand
TGATTTCATAGATGAAGGTAATTATAGAGGTAAGCCATCTTGAAAGGGACACTTTAGTAACTGGAAGGCCCAATTCCCCCTTCCGCATAAGACAGGAAAAGCTGATCAGATTTCCTGAACTGTTTAGTCCTATCTAAATAATATCTAAGTTGGTGGTGAACATCTAGAAAATGTAACTTTTGTTCCGACCTGTTGGAATAGTCAGGGAAGAAGACAGGGAGATCAATCGTTTGGTTTAGGTTTGTCTCAGAGGAAACCTTAGGTAAGAAGGACGGATTAGTCCGGAGGAACACCCTATCTTTGTGGAAAATTAAGTAAGGAGGACGACTGCACAGAGCATGAAGTTCAGATACCCTTCTAGCTGAAGTTATAGCTACTAGAAAAAGTGTTTTCCATGAGAGAAACTTAAGAGGGCATGAAGCCGCTGGTTCGAAGGGGGGGAGAATCAAGGATGCCAGAACCAAATTCAAGTCCCATTGAGGTGGGGGATCTTTGATTGGGGGCTTGAGCAGCAAAACACCTCTTAAAAAGGCTTTGCAGAGCTTATGGGACATGATACTGGAGTCTGAGACACCTACATGAAAATTAGATATAGCAGATAGTTGTACTCTAATGGTAGATGAAGAAGAGCCTAAATGGAAGAGCTCTGCCAGAAAGTCTAGGATAGACTGGATAGGTGCAGTGAAGGGGTCTATATTTTTTGATGCTGCCCAGAAGGAAAAACGTTTCCACTTACTATTATAAATCTTCCTGGTAGAAGATTTGTGAGAGGCTATCAGGATGTTTCGGACCGAATGAGAGATTAAGGGAAGCCTGGCTAGGGTAGGAATCGGAGAAACCATGCTGTGAGGTTGAGAGAAGGAAGGGAGTGGTGCAGCTGGCCCGACTGGTGGGTCAACAGATCTGCCACCGGGTCCAGATGCCAAGGCTGCTCCAACAGGTAATGATGGAGGAACGGAAACCATATCTGTCGAGGCCAGTAAGGGGCAATGAGGATCATGGTAACTCTCAAGGCGATAGCTTTCTGAATTAATTAAGATATCAGTGGAAAAGGGGGGAAGCATACAGAAGTCCCCGGGGCCAATCGTGGACTAGAGCGTCTCTGGTGGGATGGCCTGGTAACAGGAAGAGAGTGAAGAAGTCGTGACACTTGCTGTTTTGGGGAGTAGCAAAAAGATCGCAGCAAGGCTGGCCCCATCTTTGGAAGACTTCTTCCAGAACTGATTTCTTTAGAGACCACTCGTGGGGCATGAGAATGGCCCTGCTCAACTTGTCCGCAATCACGTTGGACTTCCCAGGAATGTGCATTGCTATCAGAAAACGCTGAGAAGAAATCGCCCACTGCCAAAGTCTGAGTGCCTCTCGACATAAGGGGTAGGATCTGGTTCCGCCCTGTTTCTTGATGTACCACACTACGGACATGTTGTCCATCTGAATTGCAATAGTCCCTGTGGGAAGAGAGTCCTGAAGGGCTTGCAACGCTAAAAGCACTGCTCTCATCTCTAAGACATTTATGTGCAAGTGGCACTCAAAAGGTTGCCACGTGCCCTGGACTGTCCTGCCCTGATAATGCCCCCCCCCCCACCTGATCAGGGAGGCGTCCGTTGTCACCGTGGCGACTGGGGGGGAGGAATGAAAGGTCTGCCCTGGAGAACTTGAGGTGATGTGATCCACCAAGACAGGTGATTCTTGCATGATTGAGTTATTAGTATGATGTGAGACATCGGGAGCTGTTGGAAGGACCACTGAGTAAACAGCATCCATTGGAGGATCCTCATGTGGAAACAAGCTAAGGGGAGAAGGGTGATAGTAGCTGCCATGAGTCCTAATACCTTCAAGACTACCCTGGCTTTGACCTTGTTGCATTGTAATAGAAGGTAAACTTGTTTGCGGATATCTAACACTCTTTGCTCTGTAAGTCTGGCGGAAAGATTGAGTGTGTCTAAGGTGGCGCCTATAAAGGTAATAGATTGACAAGGCGACAAGGCAGATTTTTCGAAATTTATTGAAATGCCTAGAGCTTGGCAAGTTTAGATGGTGAAGTCTCTGGATAGAAGCAGTTGATGTCTGGTGGTGGCGGTAAGGAGCCAGTCATCTAAATATGGAAACACCTGGAATCCTTGACGTCTCAAGTGAGCCGCGACCACTGCCATGCATTTGGTAAACACTCGGGGGTCTGTAGTGAGACCAAAGGGCAGGGCTCTGAACTGGTAGTGACTGGCTCCCAGCCTGAAGCGGAGAAACCTCCTGGAGTGTCTGTGCATTTTGATATGGTAGTACGCATCCTGAAGGTCTATCGAGCACATCCAATTGTCCTGACCCAAGAAGGGTAGAATGGACTGTAGCGTGACCATCCGGAATTTTGTTTTTTTTTATATAATTGTTTAACTTGCTGAGATCCAGTATAGGTCTCCAGTCCCCTGTTTTTTTTGGTACCAAAAAGAATTTGGAGTAGATTCGGATCCTTGCTGGTCTGCTGGGACTGGTTGGATAGCCCTTTTTTGACAGCAGCTTTGATATTTCTAGTGCTGCTTGTTCCCTTAGACTGGGTGGAACGTCTGGAAGGGATCCTTTGGGTTGGGATGGGATGTGAATAAAGGGAATTTTGTAACCCTCGGATATGATTGACTGTACCCATTTGTCTTGGGTGAGGGAAAGCCAGGCTTTTGGGTACAGTGATAATCTTCCCCCGACTGCCTCCGAAGGTGGACAGCCGGGCAGCTCCTCAGGGATGCTGAAAGGGTTTATCAGAGAAAGTTTCTCTGCTACCTTGGTTTTGCGGACCTCCTCTGCCCCTAGGGTGGCATCTATTGTTATTCCCCCCTCTGCCTCTAGAGGGGAATCGACCTTGTGCATCAGATGAGACTCCCTGAGGTTTGCGGAACCACATTTTTCCTCCCCTCTGACCTTTTGGATAAGGTCTAGAAGGGGTAGAAAAACGGACTCCCACGGCAGAGAGAGTCTTACCTTCCACCTCGCACCTAGTCAATGTATCCTTCACCTGAGGACCAAACAATGTTGAGGTATCAAAGGGGGAATTGGTGAAGGATGCCTTGAAAGGGTCTGCAAAATTGCAAAGCCTCATCCAGGCGTGATGTCATAAAGCTACACCTGTGCCTGCAGCCCCACTCACTCCATCAGCAGCATATGAGATAAGCCGTATGAAGGAGTTAACAATCAAATTCAGAGTTGCCAACTGGGAGTTCATTTTGTCTTGGAACCCCTCAGCTGTTGGATCCTGTATAGCCACACCCATATCCTTGAGCAATTCTCTCTGGAGATGGGTGAAGTGACACAAGTAGTTCAGCGACTGCATTGAAAAGGTTGCTGATGAAAACATCCGCTTACCGTACCTGTCCATGGTCCTAGACTCCTTATTAGGAGGATGGACAGGTACCGAAGGATCAGCTAACTCCTTCTTAGTGGCTGCGGCCACCACCATGGCATCAACAGAGACACCTTTAGATAGAAACTCTTTCTCCTTAGGGGCAGTAATAAATTTTGTCAGCCTCCTTGGGGTAGGTTCCACTGAATCAGGGGCCATCCAAGCCTTCCTTGCCACCACTTCCATAAGGGAGTCAAAGGGAGGGGACACCCAGGAGGTGGAAGGGCGAGAACCAAACGCCTCAAGGTAAACTGACTCATCCTCTGAAGGGTTAAGGGCGGGACAGTTCCCCCTCTGTTTCAGGATTTCAAGGATGTCAGCAAAGGAGACATCCTCAGAGGGGGACCGAGGGGAACCTTCAGATTCCTCCAAGTCAGTGTCAGAGGTGATAGACTCAGGGGAGTCAATGTGCTTCCTCTTGCACTGTCTCTTCCGAGGGGGTTCTCCTACCAGATCAGGAGAGGCCTTGGAAGAGGAGGAAATTCCCAATGGGGAAACCTGAGGAGCTGGCTCTCTGCGGTCTGATATAAGGGGATGGGTAGAAATCACTGCAGGCACTGAAGAGGGAGGAGCTGATGGAACCGACTGTGGGGTAGACACTGGGTCTAGCACGCTCTGCATGACTTCGAAGGCGCCCCTATCAGCCAAGGCCGGAGTTCCCCACTCCGAGGAGACAAGGACCCCCCCCGGCACCAACAGGGACGGCTCCGAGGCCGATGTCAGAGCCGAACTCACCAGCGCTGGCGCTCTGAGAGGGAGAACGGGGTCGGACAAAGGTCTGATGCCACTCGCCCCCTCGGAGCCGACGAGGGAAGCTCGGCACCGAGATCCCTCCAATGAGGAAATCGGAGTAGATGACAGAGCCGAAAGGGAAGGTATCGGCTCCGAAGCACCGACAGCCACGGCTCCGATGAGCCCCAGCTCCGAACTCAAAGGAGTCGGAGGAGGAATAAAGTCAGGGATGGAAATAGCCGCTGACTGTTGAGTAGGGCTATGCAGCATTTGGGCCAGTGCCTTGGAACTGAAAAGTCTACTCACCACCCTTTGTAAATCATGGTCGGACAGCCCGGAGGACTGAGAGGAATGAGACCTATGGCTCCGCTCCGACAGAAGAGGGGATCCTGGAGCCGAATGGATGGAGCCGATGGAAGGGGACCTAGACTTCTTCTTTGAAGGTGGCTCCGATAAGCCTATCGGAGCCAAGTAAGTCTTGTCAACCTCGGCTCCAGCTGGAGCCGAAGTAATGGTATGAGATTTGTAAACATCGGCTCCAGCCGGAGCCGATGTCAAAGCCGTTTTAATGCTTCCAGGGGACGGTTCTGAAACTGGAGCCAACGGTCTGGAAGTCTTAGAAGGCTTCCCCAATGCAGACTGGGTCAGGGGGCCTTCAGGCTTTAACAAGCCACGTAGAATCAACTTATTTTTGCGTTCCTGCAGGACTCTAGGGCTGAATGCATGGCACACAGCACATGAGTCCTACAGGTGCAAAGGTCCCAGGCAATACACACAAGAAGTGTGACCGTCTGTCAGAGACATTTTCAGACAGCACGAATCACACTTCTTGAAGCCTGGGACCTTGGAGTCTTTAGACATCCTCTGAGTGAAGAAAAACAGAAACATAACACACTGACACACCCTTAACCAAAATAAAAATCCAGTCACACTGAAGGACTAGGAAAAGGAGAGGGAGAGGGCCAAAGGCCTAAAAGTTAAGAAGGGAATAAAAAGGGAATTCTAACACAAGAGGGACCTGATTTAAACTAATGGAATACTTAAATAAAAACTAAACTAAATGGAAAAAAATAGGGGTTGAAATTGAAGTTTCTAAACAAGAAAACTTACTAACCTGCCAGAGCCGGTAGAAGAAGCACCTCGTCAGCTAAGCAGCAAACGAGATCTGAGTAGTTACCGCCTAGCATTGCGGGATATAGGGGAGCCTCGAGCCGGTGGAATTAGCTCTCAAGCTTTAGTATTGGCTGAGTCGGAGACGAGGATCGGCTCCGAACCCATCCAGCAAGAATGAAGGCGAGATTGACAACTTAACATCAAAGATTAAATAGCTTCAGTAGTCCCTGTTATTTCCTGTTTGAAAATTAATTTGTGCCTTGCAAAAGTACCTACTTGTTTCAAAGATCAGACCCATTCATCTTCCTAAAATCAGGAGTAAGATGTTCATGGAGTTTTAAAAAATAACTGTTGGGATCAGATATTCACTGAAATGTTTACTTAATAAATGCATTTATTTATTTACTAATTAAAATGCCAGACTTAGTCTATTGTACAACTCATTATTTCTGAGATTTTGCCCCCCCCTGTACAACTTTATTAATGTGCACTAGCCATAACACTAATCCCAGTTCTAACTCTAACGCTAACCCAAACCCTACATCTCACCTTAGCAAAAGTCCTTTCTTTACTACTACTGTGTGCTACTCCTTACCCTTGGCCTTGTCTTTAACTCCAAGCCTCTTTATCTCAGCAAAAAAAAAAAAATAAAGCTTTCCATACCACTGCCACTACACAAGACATTCAATCACATGTCACATACAGCAGCACACATAATACTAAATAAATCTCCTTACTCTAACCCTAACCCACAAATACTCACATACCCTCAGCCTAATGCCAGAAAGTTTTAGCATTAAAAACTGAAGTCCACAGTTACTATGCCCACAATCTGCCTTCCTTCATTCAACATCTCTAGCACTCAAAGAGTGCTTTTGACAAATTTTCCAAGCACTTCACTCTGTCAAGAAAATGAAGTACACTCATACATACATACATACATATATATATATATATATATATATATATATATATATATATATATATGGATTCACTTCAGAAGCTCGGAATACTGAAATCTCGAATTTTAGTATCTCAAGCCCGAGAAGCGGAATCCACAAAACAATGAAAACTAAAAACCGCGAAATTCAAAACCTCGAATACTGGAAGTTTTGAATTTCGTGGCTTTACTACACACACACACAGGTCCCATTCACGTTATCAAATTGTGAAAATAGCGAACGGCTACAATATCGAAAATGACGTTCAATGAAATGTGTTTTGTGGGGTCACGGTACAGTGGGGATTGGAATATTTGCCCTTTCCTCACTGTATTGCGATCTCGGAGTTGGTATATATAATTAGCAGCCCCCCACAAAACACATTCCGATGAACGGAGTTTTCGATATTGTAGCCGTTCGCTATTTTCACGATTCGATGACGTGATATAGACGCCACACACACACACACACACACATACACACACACACACACACACACACACACACACACACACACACACACACACACATACCATCCACCACACAAACACACACAATCACTCTACACACACCCCCCCCCCACCTACTTTTGGTTTTATATTGTTAGCTTTTAGTGAAATGAGATTGATAAATATAAAAGCTAAGTAGGTGGGGGGGCTGTGCCTCCCCACACCCCCCTAACTATATATACTAACTCCAGAATCGCACTATAGTGAGGAAAAGGGCATATACGTTTTATTTGCCCAGCAGTACTTACATTCAGTGAAATGTGATTCAGTGAAATGAGTTTTCAATGATTTGAGCTTTCAGCGATTTTTTTGAGGGTGAATTGAAATTCAGTGAAATGAGTTTTCATTGAATCAAAGTACACCCAAATATATATATATATATATATATATATATATATATATATATATATATATATATATATTTTTGTGTGTGTGTGTGTGTGTGTGTGTGTACATGTATATGTATATATTTTTTTCTGCACATTTGCAATGGTCCAATGATCCTTTCCAGGCATGAACCAGACCACAAGACAAACAGCAAAAGAGTAATAACAGTTACTTAGTTCAAATCATATACAAAACCAAGTGCTATCTACATGAAATGCAGTCACTGAAAATATGTACCATATATCAAAATACTGTCATAATACAATAAAGGAAAAATATATAAATATGATGGTCACCTTGTCCATGTTTCACCCACTCACCTTTATAGGGTTCTGAACTCTTAGCACTTGGATAAAATCTCTCTGCATAACTAAATTTTTTTTATTACAGATGTAACTCCATGCTGACTTGTTTCCTTCTACAAAAGGGAATTCAATTTAAGAGATGCTTTCAGTTTAAACAAAAGATAAAGCAAAGGTTACTTGAAATTGCTTAGTTTTTTATAATAAGCCAGTTGCATGGCATAATAAGATAACATCATGACTGCCTCCCAGATGCCCCATGTCTGACTAGCAGCCTGGGCACATGTTGGAGCTGGCATGAGTAGGATTGGGAAAATGATCCTTAGCCTACTCACCTGCCTACAAGGGGTGGGGAGGGGGTGCATGCCCACTGGCACATTGTAGAATAACCCATGAAAACCAAGGATCACACACAGGTACTTGTCTATGTGGGCAGAGGTAGCTGATCACGTGATGCAATAGCATGGCATGCTTTGCAAAGACTCATTTTATATCAAATCCTCGGACATTAATGAGCATGCCTAGAATCAGGAATTAAAGTGAAAACACCAGTCCTCCTCATGAATGATGTCACCTTTTGCAGAATTATCCAGCCTCACACCAGGGAACAAATGTGCACATTCTCCAGGACTCTTACCTAGGGGAATGAATGGGTCAGTAGAGTGGTCACAGGATAAGTTTAATGGTCAGAGGAGGACAGAGTAGTAGTTATGTTTATTATTAAACTAAAAGTTGAAACTCTCTCAGATATCCAATAACCCATTGGATGCAATGCTATAAGTATAGAAATCTGTTAGTATCTTTTTACATCTCAAAGGCTATTTTGATTTCCATTTCTTTTGCTAATATGAATATGACCAACAGCCACAAAAAGATATTCCTCCAAAATATGTCTATGAAAGTTTTTAATGCCAATGCTAACAGGGCTGTTAGTCTTTCCTTGTAAATGCCATATACACAGGAAATTCAATAACACACACACACACACACACACACACACACACACACACACACACACACACACACACACACACACACACGAGTTTGATAGTGGCAAGTATACATCGGGTATAACATGACAAATGAATGTTTGACCTTTAATGCACTTAACCATCTATTCAGTAAGCAAAGCAGAAGTAGTCCTGGATACATTTTTGTTGAGCACTAACTGCACTACATTGGTAATGTATCTTAACCTTAACCCTACCCTGTCACCAGTCCTGACCCTATGCCTTACCTTAAATAAATGTTTCCAGAACACTAAGACTGTTCAGACAAATTAAGATTTAGAATTATGGAGAAGAGCCTGGTATGTTATCTGGTCTCATGGAAGACGTTTTCTTAGTCTTGGGCTGTTCTTTCACGACTAACAATGGGATATTTGATAGAGACAAGGATCATATGGGTTTTGATAGTCATCACAGGAGTGAAATTTACACTAAACGTATTTGATAGCATATTGGCAATGTTCACCAGTCCAAGTAGGTATTGCTATTTAGTAAGAGTTTTATACATTGATGAGTGCTGATTCTTAGTTTTCTAACTTAACTAAAGAAGGTTTTGTAATTGTGCTTGGTTTCATATGCCATCACGAATTCATAGGTTACCTTAGTAGATCTAATAGTCTTTTTTTTTTAATTCTTAGTCACAATCCTAATATTTCATTGATTTGGGGGTCTTTAGGTCTGTTGTATACTCTAATGATTTTTTTTCTTTTATTGTGGACTTTACTTATGTCAGTGGACCACCAGGGTGCTTTGCGTTTAAATTGCACATTGGATATGGATCTGGGTGGAAATGACAAGTCTATATGTTTATTTAAATAGGTACAGGACTCCTTTGTGAATCTATTTGCTGAGGTAATGTCTGGGGTGATACTGCTTTCCAGAAGGTTTAGATAGTTTGAGAGGAAAAGGTTAGTAGCTTATGGCCTAACTTAATCAAAAGCAGAGTTATTAACACAGTTGCAAATGACGAGGCTATGTTTACAAGTATCAGGTCAGGAATATTTTGTCTTCTCTTTTGACTAGAATCAATCTGGTCCATAGATTTTATATTTATTTAATCTAAAAACATTTGTGCATACCCTATATTGGATGTATAGGTACTCCACTCAATTGATGAGCAGATAAAGTCTCCCAAAATGATGTAGTTCTTCTTAATGGGGAGTTCATCTATGAAGTTTAGGAATCTGAAATGATCCTCTGGGGTCATGAAAGGTGTCCTGTATCAGGCAATAAACTGGTAGTTAATTCTAACGTGATTTTGACTTTAATAAGTTCTATTTGTAGGCCTCATTGACTCTGTCTAGAGGTGATATGGTGTCTGATAAATATGGACTCACCACCACAGTTGCCATTGAATCTGAAGGCATGATAGACACTAAATCCAGGTATGGAGGATGTGCTTTCTGGGCATTTAAACCATGGTTTCAGTGATATAAGGATGCCTTCCAAGTGCAGGATTGCCTCAACATCATTCAGTGTGTCGTTAAAAGTGCTGGACTGAACAGAGTCACCTTAATTTGATCCTGTTTTAATATTGCTATGTTTGCTATGTTGGAATGTTCATTAATTGAACTTTGCCTACAAAAGGCACAATGGGGGCAGCAAGGGCTTTAGCTAATATGCAGAATCCTTTGAATGAGTTGTGCAGACCATCCTTTGCAAAGCAAGTAGGACTGTCAAGCATCTCATTCCATGCTGACACACACTGGACCCCCCTAGAATGACACCAATCATTTAGCTGCATCATTTATAGGGAAGGGGGAATTCTGCTTGGTATCAGGGTGACATGCAGATGGAACGCAGATGTGTCTCCCTGCATCTCACTCAGGGTTTTTTGCCCCATGTCATTTACCCCCACATACACAACTACCATGCTGTAGTTATATTTGTCTGATGCAAGGGTCCTAAGTGCCCTTGAAACATCTGAGATCCTGGCACCAGAAAGGCAACTCACTGTCACCCTATCTTTGTCCAACCTAATAGGTGGGGAATCTGTGTGCCACACTATGTACCAGAAATGAGGCCTTTTGTCTCACAGTAATTACTTATTTAAGATGAGGTATTATACAGGTCTAGGAGGCTTGGGTAAAGATTTCTTTGCAGCGTACAATGTCAGCATATGACATTATATTATGTCAGATTTGAGTGCATACCATGTGATACATTTATGCAATGCTCACTATCTGTTTTTTTTGTTTTGTTTTTGTTTTTGTTTTTTTGTTTTGTTGTGAGAGTGAGGCCTTCATATCACTTAAAAATGTTCTGCTTCCCATAGAGATTTTTGTCTTTAGTAAGAGTTCATTATCTGTGAGCATAAATTAGTAGCATAGTTAATTCTATGAGGATAGCAAAAGAGGGGGGACAAGTAGACTAACCTTCAGTTTTGTCCAGAGTGAAGTAAAACTTGATTTAGTTTACAGAGAGTTGCAGAGCTTAAATAAAACAGGAATGTATGGTCTATTTAGATAGTTATTAGTCATGGGGTGGATAGGGCAGTAATGAATGTCTATTTATATAAATTCATAGCTTGTCTACTTAGGAAAATATATAACTTCTGATCATATGTGACTGTGTTATTTTAGGGGTTTATTTTCATGGGTTCCTAGGTATGTACTAGGCTAGCTGCCCTTGTGGGCCATTTTAAGCTAAGCCAGTTTCCCTTTTTTTGTTCAAATTAACCCATCCCATTGAGTTAGAGATTGGCCTTACCTATCCCTTGGTCGATAATTATATATTACCCCTAATGACAATAACTGGGATCATGCCATAGATAATTTGAGGGGACCAAAAGGAAAATATATAACTTCTGATCATATGTGACTGTGTTATTTTAGGGGTTTATTTTAATGGATTCCTAGGTATGTACTAGGCTAGCTGCCCTTGTGGGCCATTTTAAGCTAAGCCAGTTTCCCTTTTTTTGTTCAAATTAACCCATCCCATTGAGTTAGAGATTGGCCTTACCTATCCCTTGGTCGATAATTATATATTACCCCTAATGACAATAACTGGGATCGTGCCATAGATAATTTGAGGGGACCAGTGGTTATATGTAAACTAGAACATGGTTGGTGAAGCACTTACAGGCTGCCTCTGTCCATTAGAGACATAGGTGTGAGACCAGGAGTGAATTTCCAATTTCCCAGCCACTGGTCCAGTTTAGTCTCAAATATGTTTAGGGAAGAGCTCTGCTTCACCTGGATGAGAAGCGTGTTCCAGAGAAGGTATATTCTCTCAGACACATACCTGTCCCTCCAACAATTCCTATTTATGTTGCAAGCAAGATATAAGTCTCTGGATCGGGTAGTTCTGATGCTGTTTGTTTTGCAGATGTACAAGAGGTCCATTAGAGTGGAATCCAAGGATGCCTTGTATTCCAGGCATACATTACCCCTCAACAATCTGTAGAGGACAGAGTAGGGCTTTGAAGTGATTCTCATAGGACATGTAATTATTATTACTATTATATTTAGCTCTGACGATATAGATATACTATAATATCTACATATATAACGTAGATAGTCAGCTGTGATGGTGTAGAGAGATAAATTACTACGATCCAGGTCACCGAGCGTTATTAACAGATCAGGCCCTTGCTGGATACTGGCATGGGAGAAGAAAAGAATGATGAGGCTTTGTCTGCACTTTTCTTTGGGAGAGGGTCAGAAACATGCATGAGAGGGGTGTATCCACAGTGAGAGCTGTTCACTAGAGACTGGAATTGCAGGGGTGAGGAGGAGATAGAGCAATAACCTGAAAACAGGAGACGGACCTTCTGTGAACAGCTTTAGTGGTTCACTGGCCCCCTAGTACATTACTCGCAATTGGCAGGCAGGGGTATTCCTGTAATACAGTAAAACTACATGGATTCAGGTGCAAAAAAGCTCTTGAAGGATACCACATTGCTGCAGATACACATCAACCCCAACTCTCTGCCATGAGAGACTACAAAAAAAAAAAAAAGAAAAATACAAATGATGATGTTGACACATAATGTATTTTACTTCTGAGAAAAGGTAATACATACATATTAGTTTTGTAACTAAACTGTAGAGATTTATAGGATGTCAGATTCTAGCAGAAATGAACTGCAGTTTGCATGCTGTGAAACTATAGTAAAAATAAAAGTTTAGAAAAGTCAAAAAATGGATTGTGTCTTTATTTCTTTTATAAATAGCAGAAAGAATACTTTTAGCTTAAAAATATGAATCCAGGACACAAGTGTTCAAGAAAATATAAACTGATTTCATGGTTCAAGAATTTTTTCTTTTTGCAAAATATTTAGAAAATGAAAAAAAATTCTGATAAACAACATAAATTATTTTTGTGAAACGAAAATGTTAAAAGTGTGTTTTTATGCATGTCTTTGTTTAGATAAGGTTGCTTTTGTCTCAGGTGTTCCATGGCCATACATAGTATGATAGATTTCAGAATCATGTCACTACACAATGTGCTATACTATAGTATGTGCAATTGCAGTGACTGTCTCTACCACATATAAGTTTATAGTTTCACAGGTACATACTAGGCTAACAACCACTGGTGTCTTTATATGCCTAGCCATGCAAGCCAAATGTATCCCATAGGCTATTTTGCCTTAGATGTTGTTTTAAAGGGTTGTTAATGGAGCTTAGTCAAAATGACATAGGAGACCTGCATGTATTAGATAGGTAACATTATGGATTGTTAAAACAATAGCTTGCCTTTGTAACTTTAAAGAATTCCACAAAGAGATAAGTGTGTACTGTCATTACTTTATTAAGTTACCTTGACTTGGACAAGGATAACAGACAAAAAATGCTATGAATATTACTCCATGGATAATTTGATGGATGAGATAATCTAGGTGTAATTCAGAAGCAAAACACTGTTTGAAGTAACATTCTTCTTTTCCAGTCTTTTTTTTTGGGTTACTTTTGCTCCCTGTAGGTCCTCACCTAGTGTATCTACTTGCATGCAGTCAGCACATTTGCTTCAGAGGGGAACAGGGGCTGGGCATGCCCAAGCTAGGAAAGAACCCCATGGCCTATTCGGTTCTGCCAGGAATCCCAGTCATCCTTTTCTTCCTGGTGAGAGTTGGGTAGTAGAGAAAGGGCCAGTGTGCTGGTCCTACAGTGTGGTGTACCCTCTATCTCTGAGAACACCACTACCCCCTCCCCCATCAGCTCTTACAAGTACCACTATTGCTGTCTTCTGAGGGGAAGTGTGCCTCCACTTGCTGAGTACCCCTTGGCTTATGTGAGTAAATATACTCAGACAGAGTGGGTTGGTAGACATGGATGCCACTGTGTGGTAAACCAAAACTACCTCCCCCCCAGAATAGGCAAGCTGGCAATGGATTCTCACTCCTATCCTCCCCGGCCAGCTCCTAGAGGCAACCAAGCCCTAACTGAATTTGGATCACCTGCACCACAGTTCCTGTATCCTATGGAAATGGCCATTCTTGTCTTCCACTTTGACCCTTTAATGACTGACAAATGTGAGCCCTTGGTAGACAAGACATAACAAAGTCTGGTTAGTATGTTTGTAAAAGTATTACAGTGATTTACCTCTGTAATCTGTTCCACCTAGTTTATGACATTCTGGTAATGAGTGCACATGCTTGCTTTTTACAGATAACAAAGGAGGTGACAACAAGCACTTCTACAAGACTGAGAAACAGTTCCTATACTATTTCCATATTTCATAATGCCTACAGTTTCACACAGTATTTTGTCACTGACATCTACTCCACCCATATTCCTATTGTACTGGGCAGTGTCATCTGGCCTGATCTTTGGCCTACAATCCTGCCTCATTTCACATGCTAAAATAACCCCATTATGTGAAATTGTAAACAACTTTGTGGTTTACATCTTTAGGCTTAACATGCCACATGATAGCTCCCATTTTAGGACAATCTTAAAAAATAAGTGAGTTGCTTTATCCTAAGGGAAGTGCTCTTTTTTTCTAAACAGCTGTGGTAATCTTTGCAGTATTTACAGACCACAGCTCTCTGTTTTTGAGTTTCAGTGACTGCCAGATAATTATAGAGCTGGAGTATAAGTAACCAACAAAAATAATATAACCCTGTTCAGCAAAAGAAAAGTTTTGAAACAATTTCAGTTGTTATTTAATCTGCCATGGCCTTTTCACTTTAGGAGCTATCTGATCCCATGAGTGGCTCCTTTGAAGGGGCTGAGATGATTTGTTGTAATGTCACACTACCTGACCCATTTTTTTCAGCATAAACTAGCATAGATATATGAGCCCATGCTGTTCTCATTACAGATATCACACAGCTCATTTGCTTTGACAAATTCCAAGCAAAGTTCATTCTAAGAGCATATACTATACAAATCTAAGTCCATGTTCAAAAATGAAATGTTATTCATCAGTGGAAATGTGTCTGTATAAATGATATTCTACATTTTGGAGAGAAACAGTAAAATAACACTGTTTTAATGTTATCATAAAATCAGAGAATTTACAAAACAACTGAGCCTCAAGGCCATTTCCACCTCGCCTCTCATTTCAAGAACTGCCAGACCAGTCATGCCAGTAGTGAATTTATGAACACCCATCCAGCTGTCCAACTCCTTTTTAAAGGCAGACAGACAGTGTGTCACACTGCTTAACTTGAAGATGGCATTTGCTGCAGAGAGGGGGTAGGCACTGCATGTTAGTCTTATGTATTTATTTATTTTTTACTAGATTTAGATATCTGGCCATGATGTAGCTGAACTGTTTGATTTATTGAGGTATAAGAGTTTTTGGACTATTATACCGCTTATAATCCTGGGGCAGCCACTGTCGTGCAGCAGTTAGTGTTGCCACCTCACAGCAAGAGGTTCTCTGGTATGATCCTCAGCTGGGGTGACTTTTGTGCAGAGTCCGCATGTCCTCCCTGTAGTCGCGTGGGTTTCCTCCATGTGCTCTAGTTTCCTCCCACATCCCAAAGAAATGCTGTAGGTGGATTGGACAGTGAAAATTGGCCCTAGGTGTGAGTGCATGCATGTGTGTGCCTTCTGTGGAAGGTTGGGCACCAGGCTGGCAACTCAATACAGTAAAACTACACTGCCAATCATAAGCAGACAGGTGATCTGCTGTGGTGACCCCTAACTGGGAAAAGCCAAAAGAAGAAGATACCACTTATACCCTATATACAAAACACATGTCTCTCCTAAGGAGTCTATTTATTTAATTATTTATTTATTTGTTTATTTAACTTTGATGACCGGGGAAGTCCACTGGGCCAAGAAGAGCCCGTTTTCAGTGGAGGCCCAGGGAGAAAAGCTCCACAATAATTGCAAGTTATATTTCACATGTTACAAAAAGACATAGTTCATACAGCTAATTAAACATTTACAGATAAGCCCCATGATATTTGCAATTGGCTTGTCACAATGTTAAAGAAATGAAAAGATATAATTCAATACAGAAATTTCAACATTTACATAAAGTGAATATATTTGTTATAAACTCACTTGTAGGTTTAACATTTCAAAATATATAGCTACTAGCCATTAGTAGGTTAGGAAAATATTATGCATGGAGAGGGTAATAGTATATTTGAGACTGGAGAGTATAGTACAATAGATATTATAGAGAAAATTAGTTTTTAGTAGGGGAGGGATTGCTTTGGGTGGGATGAAGTAATAGCAGAGGTAGTTGGATGAGTCAGTGCAAGGTGGAATGGGGGGTTATGTTGGAGCATGGCAAGGGCATTCCCATGTGGAAGAAAGATGAGAGAGTAGCTGAGATTTTAAATTTGTATGGTTAGGTAGGTTGCATAAGTGTGTGCTGGGAGATAGTTCCACTGTTTAGCTAAGGAGTGGGACAGCAGTAGATGGCCAGAAGGTTGTGCAGGTTTGTGTACTTGAAGGAGATTTTGTTTTTTGGATCTGAGTGAGCGGTTGGGAATGTAAGGTTTTAAGGAAGTAGCGAGACCTGGGCAGTTGGCAGGTTTAAAGATGAGCTTGTGGGCAATGGTGAGGTGTAGTACCTAAGGTAGTTGGGTAGTTCAAGCCAGTTGAGGGTGAGGAGGGAGTGGCAGTGGTGGGATGAGCTTTTTGAATTGGTTGCAAATTTGGAGATCTTGTGGTAGCAGGATTCAAGTTGGACCGAAGGACAAGATGGAGAATGGTGAAAAGAGGGGCACCATACATAAGGGAGGGGAGTAGGAAGGTGGATGAAAGAGTTTGATGGGTAGAGGGGCTTAGGAAGTGTGTTGTGACTGTAGAGAAGAAGTAACTTTTGGTGGATTTTCTTGATTGTGGAGTGTATGTGGGTGTCAAAATGTAGTTTTTCATCAATAATGATGCCAAGAAGCTTGCTGGTGAGAACAATTTCAAGGAGGGTGTTGTTTTGGCTCTGAATGGTGAATGTGGATTTGCCAAGGGAGTTTTTGGTAGGGGAAATACTTTTGTTTGGTTTTATTTGCATTTAGTGCTAAATGGTTAGACTGCATCCAAGTTTCTGTTTTGGAGAAGGCTAGATGGGTTTTTGCTAGGAGCTTGGAGGGGGAGAAGGCTGAGCGGATGATTGCTGAATCATCTGCCTATTGGATGATAGATGAGTCTGGGATGGATTGGTGAAAGTTGTTAATGAATGGGTTGAAGAGAAGAGGGACAAGAACAGAACCTTGTGGGACACCTGTGGGTGGGGGAAGGAAGGGGGAGGTTGAAGTTTTCCATTGGACAGCTTGTTGGTGGTTGGACAAGTAGCTGGAAAACCAGGCGATGGTGGTGGGAGAGAGGTGTAGGGTGGAGAGTTGTGATATGAGTAGGGTATGGGAGATGGTGTCAAAGGCCTTTGACAGATCTAGGAATAGTGTGGATATGAATTTGCCTGAGTCACATTCGAAGTTTATGGTTTCAAGAAAGGAAAGTAAGGCAGTCATGGTGCTGTGGCCATGGTGGAAGCTGTGTTGGGTAGGAGAGAGGAGATTGCTTAGTGTTAGGTGTACCAAGAGTTGTGCTTGTATTGTTTTCTCTAGTATTTTAGAAAGAGGGGAAAGGATGGCAACAGGACTGAAGTTGGCGGTATCAGTATTTTTGCCACCTTTGTGGAGGGGGATGATGTAAGCGTGGTGCCAGATAGAAGGGATGTATAATTCTTGTATGGATCTATTTATAAGAATAGAGATGGGATAGGCAATGCTGTCTGCAGATTGTTTGAGGAAGGTGGGTGGAAGGTTGTTGGGTGCATTGTGACAAGGTTTGAGTTTGAGGAGAAGTCTTTTTATAGTACTTATGGGGATGGGCTTGAGGCAGAAGGATGTGAAGGAAGGTTGATGATTGGGGTGGTGGTTGGGGCAGGAGGGGGTGGTGGTGGAGGAGGGGGTGGAAAAGAGGCTAATAGTTTAGCTATGCAGTCTATGAAGAATGAGTTGAACTGGGTGGCTGTTTCAAGGATAGAGAGGTTGTGGTCTGGGCAGGGGTTTTCTTTGTTGCCAGGATGCAGCGTGGATGAGATGAAATCCCAGAATTTTTGGGGATTTGTTGAGTGCAAGGACTGGAATTTGGAGTAGTTGTCTTTGCGGTCTTTAATTATTAGTTTTTTTGAGGAGTTTCATAGTTGCTTATACTCTAGGAGGGCGTTAGGGTTTTTAGGTTTTTGATATTGTTTCCATTTTTTGTCCCTTTAGTCTAAGGCTAGTTTAGTATCTTTTGATAACCATGGGCAGGGATTGGTTTTGATGCATTTGGATTGAGGGGGAACTTGTTGATTGAGAAGGGTTAGGAATGAGTGGTTAAAGTAGAAAACTACATCATCTAGAGGAAGTGTTTTTAGAGGAGACCAGTCAGTATGCTTTAAGCATTCGGAGAAAGTTAGAGGGTTGAAAGAGGAGAGGTTGTGGATTTGGATGTAGCGGTGTTGTTTATGCAGTGGAGATGGGAGATGGTCGGCAAAGGCTGCTGGGTGATCGCTGAGAGAATCAGGTAATGTTCTGACTTTGGTGATAAGGTTTGGGTGAGTTTTTAGGATCCAGTCAATGATGGTACCAGAGGTACCATCTTTATTTGGTCAGGTTGGAGATTGTATTAGTTGGGAGAAGTTGTACAGGTTGATTGTGTGAGGTGGGGCTTCAGATAGTATTCCAGTTGATGTTGGTATCACCGAGTATATAGGTTTCATTTTTTTTTGGAGAAGAACCAGGACAGGATGTTTTCAAGAGTTTTGATATTATCACCAGGTGGAATATAGAGGGCAGCGATAAATATGGACTTGTGGTTGTTTATTTTTAGTAAAACTATTATAATTTCAGAGTTGGCAAGGGTTGGTATTTTATTGGAGTAGGGAGTTATGGTATGGGAGGTGGGTAGATTATAGCTACTCAACCTCCTTTTTTGTGGGCTCTGTCGTTGTGAATGATTTGGAAACCTGGTGGTAGGATTTCGCTATCTTTTATATAGATTTTCAGCCAGGTTTCAGAAACGGTGGTAATGTCAGGGTGGTTATGGGAGAGTCAGGCATGGAGGTTAGGGATTTTATTTTTTTTGGCTTTGTGCATTAAGTGTTGTAAGGTGAATGGACTTTACGTTTGTGGGTTGAGCGGAGGGTTTGGTGAGACCTTCCGGGAGGAGCAGCAGTCGCCAAATAGAAAACAATCAGTGAGAACATTAGCAACTACAGAAATAGGGCAGCCTATCATTTTGGTTTGAATGTTACCTTTCTGTTTGTTTTTATTATTTATGCACCAAAGGGGAGCTGCAGTTCACCGAGAAGTAGGAAAATAGTGTAGTTATGCCAGGCATTTTATAAAGGGACATGCAATAAGTGCACACTACTGAGGGATGCCCGTGGGACAGACAGAAACAGAGTGTAGTCAGGCAGAGGTTTTTAGTATTTAAAGATGGTGCCGCAGCTCAGAGGAGGAATAAGTAAATTCTCAAGAGGAAGAAGGAGGTAATAGACAGGATTGACAGGGCTGGGAAGCTTACAATAAGATTATGTTAGGAGACCGAGAGAAGGGGGGGGGGGGGCTAAGAGACAGGGCTTGGAGAAACCTGTGAGAAAACAGATTTGACAGGGCTAGGAAACTTACACTAGAATTATGTCAGGAGAACAAGAAAAGGGAGGGGCTATGGACCAGGACTTGGAGAAAGCTGTGAGAAAAGAAAAACAATCAACCAGCTAGCCCAGGTCAGTACCTAAAGGCATCTGTTTATCTGTGTGAATTCAAAAGCAGATTTAGTAAAGCATCAAGGAAGTAGAATATAAAATAAATGTAAAGCTTTGGGAAACTGTATATATTTGTTACAATAAATGGGAGAATAAAATATAAGAAAATAAAAGAAATGTGATATACAAGATAAATAAAATATAAAAATATAAAATAAATGCAAAGCTTTGGAAAAATGTATAAGTTTGTTACAGTAAATGGGAGGAAAAAAAGGTGGGGTCCAGTAGTGTGCACAGCCGAAGAATCAGTAGGGGTATCACAGAGAGAAAATTATAATAGACCTACACTGATCAAGGTCTGTTGATAAAAGTAGAACTTGCAGTGGCTTTTACTGGTTTGTACAGGGTTCCACTCTCCGTGTTCTTGCATGCAGGTAGTTGCTTCAGGTTTTTTTTGTTGTTGTTGGATCTTTGAATGTGCTTCAGGGAACTGCTCACAGTCTGTTGATAAAAGTAGATCTTGCAGTGGCTTTTACTAGTTTGTACGGGGTACCGCTCTCCATGTTCTTGTATGCAGGCAGTTGCTTCAGTTTATTTTTTTGTTGTTGTTGTTGTTGGACCTTTAAATGTGTTTAAAGAAACTGCTTACAGTCTGTTGATAAAAGTAGAACTTGCAGTGGCTTTTACTGGTTTGTACGGGGTTCCACTCTCCGTGTTCTTGTATGCAGGCAGTTGCTTCAGTTTATTTTTCTGTTGTTGGACCTTTGAATGTGTTTAAGGGAACTGCTCACAGTCTGGTGATAAAAGTAGATCTTGCAGTGGCTTTTACTGGTTTGTATGGGGGTCCACTCTCCATGTTCTTGTATGCAGGCAGTTGCTTCAGGTTTATTTTTTTGGACCTTTGAATGTGTTTAAGGGAACTGCTCACAGTCTGTTGATAAAAGTATAACTTGCAGTGGCTTCTAATGGTTTGTACGGGGTTCCAGTCTCCGTGTTCTTGTATGCAGGCAGTTGCTTCAGGTTTTTTTTTGTTGTTGTTGGACCTTTGAATAAGTTTAAGGGAACTTCTCACAGTCTGTTGATAAAAGTAGAACTTGCAGTGGCTTTTACTGGTTTGTACGGGGTTCTGCTCTCCATGCTCTTGTATGCAGGCAGTTGCTTGAGTTTTTTTTTTTTTGTTGGACCTTTGAATGTGTTTAAGGGAACTGCTCACAGTCTGTTGATAAAAGTAGAACTTGACGTGGCTTTTACTGGTTTGTATGGGGTTGTTGTTGGACCTTTGAATGTGTTTAAGGGAACTGCTCACAGTCTGTTGATAAAAGTAGAACTTGCAGTGGCTTTTACTGGTTTGTACAGGGTTCCGCTCTCCATTTTCTTGTATGCAGGCAGTTGTTTCAGGTTTTTTTTTGTTGTTGGATCTTTGAATGTGGTTAAGGGAACTGCTCACAGTCTGTTAATAAAAGTAGAACTTGCAGTGGCAAAAACTGGTTTGTACGGGGTTCCACTCTCCGTGTTCTTGTATGCAGGTAGTTGCTTCAGGTTTTTTTTTTTTGTTGTTGTTGTTGGACCTTTGAATGTGTTTCAGGGAACTGTTCACAGTCTGTTGATAAAAGTAGAACTTGCAGTGGCTTCTACTGGTTTGTACGGGGTTCCGCTCTCTGTGTCCTTGTATGCAGGCAGTTGCTTCTGTTTTTTTTTTTTTTTTTTTTTTTTTGACCTTTGAATGTATTTAAGGGACCTGCTCACAGTCTGTTCATAAAAGTAGAGCTTGGGCTGTATGAAATGAACAGTGAGGGATGGAGGTGGGGTGTGCTGTGCATCTGGTCACCCGACTGGTGAGCTAGTAGACGAAACATCCGTTTGTTTGCTTTTTTTTTTTCAGTGGAAGAGCTGGGGGTGTGGGTTGTATGGATCTGTAGTAAGCCAATCACTTGGCGTAATATAAGCATAAAATTAGCTTAATGCAGTAAAGTGCCTTTTTTTGAAGAGCTGAGGGGGTGGTTCATGGTACCAGCCCAGGTTGTTGGTTGAGGCAGCTACACTTTTGGAAATTGACCCATATGGGGGTGCAGGATGGCTTGATCCACTGCAAAAAATAATGTTTTATTTGTTTGTTTTTGTATGCACCAAGGCTGTTTCTCAGCATATTACACCAATAAACTGAGCACAACCTAAACTAGTAAATTTGACCAGACTGAAGTCCCAAAACACAAAATGCTTTAATGGTTGACCACAGAATAAATATACAACGATAATACTACTAAGCACTTTCACCTGTGATTTTAACCAGGCTTCTTCAGAGTAAAATCGTTACCACTGCAAAAAACTTTTTAAATAGTATGAGTCATACACACACCTCCCACTTACAACCAATCACAAACAGCATCAATCGTTGGTAATAAAATAGTTCACAAAACACCTTCATGTTTTCCAACAAGTTACATTATACTAATTTGCAAAATCAATTGTTTTAAACAATTGTTTTAAACACACAAAATTCAAATGCATCCATTTAAATTTACAACTTAAAAATAATAATAATAAAATGTGACCAAAAAGCCTCTTAAAACTATTAAATACAATACAAATACAATAAAAATATGTATATACTATTGAATCCATACCTTCCTACTAGCAACAATCTAATAGTAAAAATGAATGCAATTTTGGTTAATATACTTACTTTGTTAATATAATAGATAAAATTTAATTAATCAGCTAAATACAATAAGATCTTAATTTTACAATACTAGAGATTGAAATATGGTCATTGATTCCCGGGGGATTTGATGCATCAAGTCTAAGTTGCCATAGACATTCTTTTACCTCAAGTAAAGTCTTGACATCACCCCCTCTATCATTATATGGGACTCTATCTACCACAAAAAATATAAATTTGTTGAAATTCGAACAGGACTGATTATGCATATATAAAGCATTAGAAATTTTTTTGTTTTTAATATCTCTTATGTGTTCATTAATTTTTAACCTTAGTTTTCTATCACCATTTTCGTATTACAGTTGACATAACCTGGGCATTTTATAGTTCTACCAAAATTGTAAACTACCACATATGGTCCATTGTTGATAAACTTACAAACCCCACAGGAACCACATTTACTCATATAAGAACTCCGGTATACACTTGCACTATTGTCCATCTCCATTAATTCCTTAAGATTTTTACCTCGGCTATAAGTGATAGTGGGTTTAATACCCAGTATGTTGATAGTGTCCTTATTGAACAAACTCTGCCATGTATCCCATAGAATGGACTTGATTTGTCCTGCAACTGGATTGTATGGTAAAATCATTGCCCTTCTATTACCTTCATTAGCAACATCACTACTAGAAATAGCTCCCATACCTGTTTTCATCAACCCTCCTTTTAATATGGGTTTAAAAACTGTTTTCCTTTTAATCTCTATTTCAGAGCGAATGTCATGTAGGATGTCCATAGGATATCCTCGCTCGAAAAACATGTTAACTAACTTGGTGAGCTCTGTTTCAAACAAACTGTCTTCATTCACTAGTCTCAAAAGTCTCACCATTTGACCCTTAATTATGTTCTTTTTCTGATAAAAAGGATGGCAACTTTTAAAATGTAAAAAGGTATTAGAATATGTTTTTTTTCCGATATAAACCTGATTGTAACATGTTCTTTTCCTTATCATGCAACAAAAGAAGGTCTAAATAATCACAAGTCTCTTTGTGTAATTTATAGGTGAACTTTAAAAATGATGTAGTAGTATTGATATATTCAATAAATTCATACACCTCTTCTTCTGGTCCACTCCAAAAAATCAAAATATCAGAAGCGCAAATATAATTTTATATTATTCATAAACGTGGAAGTGAAAACTTATTGTGTTTCCCAGTCTGCCAAAACCAAGTTGGCATAGATTGGCGCACACTTTGTTCCCATTGCTACTCCTATTGTCTGTTTAAAGAGCTCACCTTCAAATGAGAGAAAATTGTTGCACAAAACAGTTTCTACAAGATCAACTATCAAACTGACCTTAACTTTGTGATAATCACTATATTTGGCCAAATAGTTACTGAGCATTTCAAAGCCTTGATCATGTGGTATAATGGAGAACAAATTAATCACATCAATAGTCACCATCACAAATTTTTTTGTCCATAATTATACTGTAAATTACGTCTAAACAGTGCCAATAGTCTCTCAAAATATGTGGAAATTTATTCAAAGTTTGTTTGCTATGAAAATCAACAAAGGAAGCCATAGCTTCCGTTTTGGATCCCCTTGCTGACACTATCGGACGAAACGGTGGATGTCTCGGGTTTTTATGTATTTTTGGAATCACAAATATTGATGGCATAACTGGGAAATCTACTAACAAATATTCATATTCGTTTTTGTCAATAATTCCCTCCATCAGCCACTTGTATAAGTGCCAATCAATCTTTGCATATGCTCTGTTAACTTTGTTCTTGGATACTCTTGTGTACGTAAGACTATAGTTTAACAAATGTAACATACTATTAGTGTAGTCTATATTAGACATGACCACAACCCCACCCCCTTTATCAGGTTTCATTACTCTATAATTCTTATTAGTTGTTAATTCTTCAAGGCAGAATCTTTCACCTGAGGTGAGGTTGTCGTCCATGTTGTTCTTCTTTTTAAGTAATCTCCTAATTTGTGATTCACACATTTGCTCAAACAAATTAATATTTGGGTTCACAGGGGGGAATAAATACACTTGACCTCTTAAGTGATATACATTTATCTACCCGTGGACTAAAGTTTTTAGAAAAAAGCATACAAAGATTCAATTGCCTAGTGTAGAATTTGAGGTTCAATAAAATTTTTGCCACCTCGTACCTGAACATGGGAACAAATTTAAAACCCTTTTTAAATAGGGTCAAATGATCTTTTTTCAACTATAAATCAGTGAAATTGTATATACACATATTGTCAAACAATACAATGGCACTCAATTCTGGTGCCAATTTCTTGTTCATTACATGTCACATTTAAATCCACAAAATGGTCTAATACTTGGCTGCTAAGATTGTATTCAGCGTTAGGTTCACAAAATTCCTCATTAGAATTTAAAAACATATTAGAACCATCATCATCCATATGCTCACAAATTACATAGCTGCAGTCAGAGGGCAATTCAACAGAATATAAATCATTAGTCACTGCAGATTCATTATTGACAGTCATCTCAAAATTAAAGTCAATGTTGAAATTATTAGTGTCAATTAATTATTTCTCTGTGACCATCTCTGATGAACGGGTGGTCTCTGTCCTCTCCCCCTGAACTGTTCCTGCTGGACTGTGGCCTGGTTGCACTCCCAAATTCTTTCTGAGCGCCTTACCGGAAAACTCTCTAAAAAATCACTGTTTTCGTTTTCACTGAAATTATCTGTGTTGTCCACCATAACATCATCATTCGTTGTACCATTAAACCCAGAAAAATTAGAAAAATTCTGATCGGTGTGTCCCGTGCTTTTATTAACCAATTCTAGTCTAGCAATACTGTTTTTATATTCTTTGAAATGAGCAAACACTTGGTTACTGGCATAATCTTTACTGTCCCTATTTAATTTATCAGATTTGATAGCCAGTCCCTTGTTTACAAATAAATCAATGTCCAAAAAAATTTTATCAAATTTGTACTTGTTAAATTCAAACAATAAATCTTTAGTGATACTACTGTTAATATGATCCAATTAATCTTTTAGTGTATCTATTAAGCGATTATTATTGCGAATAATAATTCGCAGAAGATCCATACATGTGCGATTGAAAAGTGCAGTCAGTTCCTGGAACCCCTTCGTACCAACCTCGAATCCCATAGGTAGTTTGAACAAACTTAGCCCCTTGGGCACTTGCTGCAATTCTATCGATCTTTCAAGAAAAACATTGTCCATCTGTAGCGACTTAAACTTTCTCAATTTCGATTCAAACATGGCAAGTTGTGCCTTAAGAGTGCCGTTACTTACTGTGTTAACTGTTCCTGATGCCCAATTGATGGTCGGTGGAGCCAACATAGTGTCTAAGTTCCTCAGAAAGTCTGCATTGACTTTGTTTGTGTTATTTAAATGAAATGGGCCAGCATCCTTAGCCAACCTGTTGTTTTCTAATTCCACAGTCTCCCTAGGTGTTGTGTCATGCACCGAATTACTGGGGGGCATGTGCATGGTATATAACAATGCCTGCGACTCGGTCAAAATTACTTCTTCGGAATTCTCTGCGTTTACACTTTTGCCACACAAGCCTTTGTTTTGAAACATTTGAATCAATTTCTGCGTTAATTTAACGTATTGTACCATAAGTTGTTCCATGGTCAATCCAGTTGGCAATCTCCTGTTAAGGAAGTGCAGTCGGCAATTCGTAACAAACTACACCAATAAACTGAGCATGACCTAAACTAGTAAATTTGACCAGACTGAAGTCCCAAAACACGAAACGCTTTAATGGTTAACCACAGAATAAATACACAATGATAATACTACTAAGTGCTTTCACCCGTGATTTTAACCGGGCTTCTTCAGAGTAAAATCGTTACCACTGCAAAAATAAATAGTATGAGTCATACACACACCTCCCACTTACAACCAATCACAAACAACATCAATCATTGGTAATAAAACAGTTCATAAAACACCTTCATGTTTTTCTACAAGTTAAAGCCACTGAGAGCACACCAACAGTGCTAGGTTATAATGCCTTCCACACATTTAGGCCAGCTACTATACAGACAGGGACTAAAGGTAGAGCTGTCTCTATTTACATCAAAATGAATATACTTCAAGGCTGGTAAAAAAGGACAATGCACTTGAGCTGCTCAACACTAATCAGGGGTGCAACCATACTAGATCTGGTCCTCATTAATATGGGAGAATGCTGCACACCCCCTACAGTAATGCCTTCCCTGGTAAGGTCAGACCACAAAATGGACTCCTTTGAAGTAAAAATAAAACCTGGAATATTTAGGAACTATTCTAATGCTAACCTCCTGTTATTAAGTGAGAACCTGGCAAAATGTCAAGCTCCCATAAACTATGAGAACACAGCTGCCTATGCAGAACTCTTCACAGAAACCCTGTACAACAATGTTAATAGCTGCATAAAGGCAGCTGTACCCACCAGGAAGAAGTACAGAACTAACTCAAATAAACAAACCACCCTGATGGAATCACAAAATCAATAGGCTGTATAACAGGAGGAAGAAAATCATGGCAAAAATTCAGAGGTGCAGCACCCAGCAGAATAAAAGCACTCCCATCAAACTAAAGAAACAACTCAGAGAACAAATAAAGCCAAATTTAAGGTAAGTTTGGCCTCCTAGGCCAAGGACAACCACAAAGCATTCTTTAGTTATGTCTGCAACCTCAAAGGCAGTACACAATTGTGTGCAGAGCTCATTGTAAATGGAGCCACCTATACTGAACCAGAAGATATAGGAAATCTTCTGGTTGATAAATTCAGCTCCAACTTTACCCCTTTCTCCCCTGAACCTTTCCTCAGGAAATATCATCAAATATAACTCCCCCTATCACTAGGGAATAGCTCCTTAATGTTTTCTCTCTAAGACCAAGAACACTGCATCAATGGGCCAAGACAATATCCCAGGATGCCTACTAAATAGCATAAAACATGACCTATCAGGACCTCTGGAATTACTATTTAACTGTAGCCTCCAAACAGGCTTCATGCCTCATGAATGGAGAAAGCTAACAGTCATCCCTCTTCACAAAGGTGGGCTATCTACTGACCCATAAGTTTCACTAGTCTTATATGTAAATTCATGTGAAAGAATTATCATGGAGATGATCAATAGAGATACAGTATAGCAAACCTGCAGACACTGGACCCAACCCAATTTGGCTTTGTCAAGGGCAGAGCATGCCTACTCAACCTGGTGGACTTCTTTGAGAAGGTCACCAAAACAATAGATGAGGGAAATATTGGTCACACTGCCTACCTTGAACTGGCCAAGGCATTTGAGTCAATAACCCACTAGGGCCTTGTTGACAAACTCAAGAGGTTAGGTACAAACCCGTATGTCATCCAGGGGATAGCCAACTGGCTCACAGATAGGACCCAGGAAGTTAGAATTGGGGAGCCAACCTCTACAAATAGGCCAGTCACAAGTGGAATCCCTCAAGGATCAGTCCTTCTCCCACTCTTTTTTGATATTTACTTCTCAGAAGTCATGGCCAATGTCACTGGTCTCTGGCTGACTAAATTTGTAGATGACTACAAATTAGGAGCTGTCATTGACTCTCACACTGACACAAATGTTCTCCAGGAGGGGCTGACAAAGACAAACAACTAGTGTCTCAGCCATGGGCTAAAACTAAATGCCAGGAAATGCATAATAGTATCCATTGGGAAGTCATCAATAGCTGGTAACTATCATATTGACAACATACCCTTTAGAGTTGACCCAGTAGTCAGGAACGTAGGGACACACATAGATAGTAATCTAGCCTTTGACCATCATGTGTCTACAGTCATGAGGAAATCATTCTATGTTGCCCAACTTATAAACAAAGGTATGGCAGCTAAGTCCAAGGAAGTCATTGTTCCACTGAATTCGGCATTCATCAGACCTATCATTGAGTACAATGCCCCCTTTGGTATGTACCTAACCAGGCATATCCAGCAATTGGAATGTCCACAGAGGTTTCTCAGCATATGTGTAGTTGCTTGTTGACATCCATAGTTTTGATGTAAAAATGTCAATATTTAGCATGTCGATGATGGGTTTATTCAATGTATACAAATACAATATATATATATATATATATATATATATATACATATATATATATATATATATATATATATATATGTGTGTGTGTGTGTGTGTGTGTGTATAGCCACTAGAAGGTGTAAAATATGGCTCTAGGTGATTTGGTTGTGTTGACTAATGTCGCCAAATGGGAGGACCCGACCTATGCCAGGGACCCATGCTAATGGTGGGAGGGGTGTATGTGCCCCTACTGGTCAGTGTGTGCCTGCCATAAAGCCCAGCAGCCCTGGTTCAATAAGCTACTGGCTGGCCGGTGTCTAGTTGCCCAGGCTGGGTTACCTGGGATAGCTCTGTTGAGCGAAAGCTGGACATAAAGCCAATCAGCCTGCCAAACATGAACTAAGAATTGCTACACTTAATGCGGGTTCACTGATGGGATGCAGCTTGAAAGTGGATGGCATGATGATACGGAGGAGGCTGGACATCCTATGTATCCAAGAGACAAGATGGAAGGGTAGTGCAGCAGAGCCACTTGGCTTGGGATCCAGAGTGTACTACTCATGATGGGGGCAGGCTAGAAATGGTGTAGGAATTGTGGTGAGAAAGAAGCTTCAGAAGGCAGTAAGGGATATCATCAGAATTAGTGACAGACTCATGGAAATCAGACTCCAGTGCAATGATAGGGCAGTATTCATAATCTCATTCTATGCACCACAGCAGGGTTGTGATAGTAAGGAAAAGAGTGCATTCAGACAGCATTGCAGGACCTACTAGATAAAGCAGGACAACATTAATTGGTGTTGACAATGGGTGACTTAAATGCACATATTGAGACAGACTGAACAGGATACAAGGACTTTTTTACTATTTTTTACTATTATTTATCAATAATTTCCTGCCGTGTGGAACCACTTCTGTTTTTATTTTTACTATTATTTATCTACTTTAGTTGGTTCCCTTGTCTACTCAGAGGCTTGCCTGTTTTTATATAGGATACAAGGACTGCCTGGGTCCACATGAGTGGGGCAACAGTAATAAAGAAGGACAAGCCATTCTAGACTTCTGTCTAGCAAATGGCTTGATAGTAGCCAACACATGGTTCAGAAAGAGAGACAGTCACAAGATCGCATACAAGAGTGGCCAACATGCAACTCAGGGAGACTTTCTACTAGTAAGGAAAAGACACTGGGGTAGAATCAATGATTGCAAAATCATCCCCAGTGAAACAGTCAGCCCACAGCCTAAACCACTGGTTGCCAAAATCAGCTGCAAGCAGTGGTCAAAGAAGGCTCTAAGTTCAACACAGACCAGGCTGAAGACCTGGAGGTTGACTAGAGAGAAAATACAACAGTTCAAGGAATTACTCAGGGGTCTAACACCCCAAGAAGAGGAGGAAATAGGTGGAGTTGAAGAAGAATGGCAGCGCCTCAAAACAGCATGTGTGAGGACTACAGAACATATCTGGCCAAGTCATGTATGGAAATAAGGTACACAAGGAAAGTTGGTGGTGGCATGCAGAAGTCCAGGAAGTCATCAAAAGAAAGAAGGAGTGCAGGAAAAAGTGGGAGACAGAAAAGACTGACCAGGCTAGGAAGGAATACTGGCTGGCTAAAAAGGAAGTTAAGAAAGGAGTTGCAATAGCAAAGAATAGGGCATCAGAGGCACTCTACCAGCTTCTAGAAAGTGACTTAGTAGGTGGCACAAAGAAACTGTATCAGGTTATAAGGCAAAGACAGAAAGATAAAGAAGATAGTCAGACACCCTTCATAAGGCATGCCAGCAACAAACTGCTCACCAGTCCACATGACATCAAAGGCAGAATGAAGGAGTATTTCCAGCAACTTCTGAATGAAGAAAACCCCACAGAAGCTGTACTGTCCCAGAAACAGCCTACAATGAAAGATGAAGAGCAGCCTACCTTAGAAGAAGTAAGAACAGCACTAATAAAAATGAAGTCAGGGAAAGCAGCAGGCTCAGATGAGGTCACAGCAGATATGATAAAGATGCTGGGTGAGAGAGGGGGGAAATGGCTCCTGAAGGTACTCATAGCTGTGTGGAGAGAAAGGCATATCACAGATGACTGGAGAATAAGCATACTCATGCCAGTGTGCAACTACAAAGGGGACATTCACAACTGTGGGCAGTACAGAGGCATCAAACTCCTATCACATTGTATAAAAGTTCTGGAGAGTGTGATTGATAAACAGATATGCAGAGTAGTAGAATGCAAGATGGGAGATGAGCAGTTCGGATTCAGATCAGGATGCAGCACAACTGACCTGATATTTGCAGTGAGACAGATAGCTGTGAAGAAGCTAGAGATGAGGAAAGAGTCCAACTGGGCATTCCTAGACTTGGAGAAAGCATATGACAAGGTCACATGAAAGTTGATCTGGGCAGTACAGGGATGGTTCGAAGTCAAAGAAACATTGGTAGAATTAGTGCAGGCTATGAACAAGGACCCAGTGACTCAAGTACGAACAGTGTTCGGCCTCTCAGAGGGGTTCCCAGTGGGAGTGGGTGTACACCAGGGTTCAGCTCTGAGCCTACTGCTGCTCATATTGGTGATTGACTACATTAACAAACAGGTTGGAGAGGACAGATCAACAAAGTTGTTGTATGCAGATGACGTGGCATTACAAACAGACTCTGAGTCAGAACACCAGCAAAGTATAGAGCAATGGAATGCAAAACTGAAGGCACAAGGGATGAAACTAAGCACAGATAAGACAGTGGTAATGGCAGCAAACTGGGGAAATCAGAAGAAGCTGAGAATTGAGATAGAAGGGAAGATAGTGGAACAGGTAAATAGCTTCAAGTATCTGGGAGGGGTGGTTGAGGAGAAGGGAAGTCTGAATGAAAAGGTCAAAGCTAGAATCAGAGGGGCTGTAGCCAACTGGCATAGGGTGTCAGGTGTTGTCTATGACAGAAGAATGCCAAAGAAGCTGAAAAGTAAGGTGTACAAAACAGTGGTGCAACCAGTACTACTGTATGGTACAGAAACCTGGGCAATAAAGGCAGAGCAGATGAAGAAGCTAGAGGTGATGGAAATGAAGTGCCTGAGAAGGGTAGTAGGATGCACTCTGTGGGACAGACGAAGAAATGAGGACATAAGAGCAGAAGCCAAAGTAGATCATTGCAACAAAGATCAAACAGAACAGATTATGGCGGTCTGGACACGTGCAGAAAAGCAGTAGACAATCTGGTGAAGAAGATTTGGGACAGACAGGAAGAAGGTAAGTGGAAACAAGGACATTCAGCAAAGAGGTGGATGGATTGTGTGAAAGAAGTTCTGCGACAGTCAGGAATGAGTGTTGAAGAAGGCAGGAGTGTGGCATTGAATCAAGAGAGATGGCAACAGTTAACAAAATTCTCCGAACCCATGTAGAAAATGGGAAAAGGGGGCTGATGATGATAACATATGTATATATAATTGCATGGTCTTTTATTGCTGAGCCAGATCTTTCTGTCCCATTGTCACATTTTTATGATTGTATACCTTAGAATGTTTCCAATCTACATACTCAGTCACATCTTCTTAGTACTTATTAAATTGGGGTGATGTGTATGCCTGTTTGGCTGGGTCATCATTGCCCATATCTGACACTGTAATACATGAAGTAACATCATTGCTTGAATAGTCGTGACTGACAACACAGATTGTTAATCTCACACCGTGATTTTGGTTATTGTTACTGTATTGCTACTGTGTTACACAATCTGTATTTTCACTTAATCCAATTTAATTGCATTGACATTTTACTCCTTGTATGTATATGTTATACTAGTGTACAAAACTGAACTGTGCAGAAATTGTAATGTATGCCATCTGTTGATCTGTCTGCTATTCAGCCCATGTAATGGTTGAAAGGGGACTTTGGACTAGTCCACTTACCTAGTTAACAAACTAAAATAAATAAATACATACATACATAAAAAAATAAAAATTCTGATTTATTTGGGGGTCTAGAATGCTTGTCTTCAGAGTTCATATCATGTTATCAGCAGAAGCCATGCCATTGATACTTGCTCCATGTAGAGTAGCTCTTGATCTTTAAAAACATTGAGCATGAGGTTTTTCATATGTAACAATTTGGTACAACAGACAGGCACAGCCTGCTAAATGGATCAAACCTATGATGACATTCTGGTGTGGGTGCTACAAGGCAAGAACATGACAGCAGATTAATTAGGCTGTTGGGCAGATTATGTCCAAGGTCTAAAATGTAACGAGGCCAAGTGTCTGTCTGTCTGGCATGGCTGGTATTAGGCTAGTTGAACCTATTCAGTTCAATAGGGCCCCACTCCCACAAGAGGCTCCATTGGGGTGTGGCATTCATTATGTCTTATGTGACCCACAGGACTTGCCAAGGAGACATTACCACAAAGTGAAAAGCATTTCCTACCTTTAGTCTTGCTTCTGCATTAGCTAGGAATCTCTTCAGTGGCACAGACTACATTTCTTGTCGTTCACTACACTAATCTCTAGTATAATATTATTAATACTACTGTAGTTTTGTAACACTTGTATGACTCAGAGTGTTAGCTGCTCATTCTCCCAGAGCAGTAAGTTACTATTGCTGAGTACTCAATAGGAGTTTTCAACCCAAAACTGAGGTCAGATTAACCTGGTTTTGTGTATCTCTCCAGTTACTGTTGCAGAACACAAGACCATGTTTAATATGAAGACTGACAGTGGTACTGTTTCCTTTTGCCTCTCTTGCTGTTGTGGGGCATCCAGCTGGGTCTTAATGAATACAATTATGAAAAAATAACTCTGGAATAGTCAGCCGCATGCAGTATGAAAACAAACACTAGTAAACAAAACTAAAGAAATGAACAGATAATGTAATGTGAGGTAACTTCTAATCACCAAGACTTACGACAGAATGCTACCAGATCAATGGTATGTCAGAGAAACACTCGCTGCAGATGCATATATGAGCAAAATAATCCAAAAGAAGTGAAACAAAAAGTGTACACGTTGAATGGCGGGAGGCAGAGGTGGATAGAAAAGTGATTTCACTTGGCAAAAACAGGAAAGCAGTAACAGGAGCAGCTTGACTTGTAAAGGTTCTACAAGGACACCACAGTTTCAGAGTCACACACATAACAGGGCAGGACAGACAAATAGAAGCTTAAAGGTAGAAAATGGTTGGGCTGGATTGGGAAGGAGTTTGGGGTAGTGTGTATTGCAGAAAGCTGAACAAATTGTATGAGTTTTGCATGTCCTCCCTATATCCACATGGGTTAACTTAAGGTATTCTGAATTTTTTCTACCTGCTGAGACAGGGTCTATATTACAACGTCGAACTCACAGTTGTCTGAACGTTGTAATATCAAACCCAAATGTTCGAAATATGAAAATAACGAAGTCACGGAACACCAATTTTTTTCCCAGGGAAAAGATCAGTGAGCCGTTTTCTCTGCTTTGCTATTTCCTCCACTGTGGTGCGATCTTGGAGTTGATATATTTAAGAGGGGGGATGAAGCCCCCACATTAGTTTAAGTTTAAAGTGTACGTGGTTTTTTTTTGTACCGAAACATCGATTTTTTTTCCCTGGGAAAAAAATCACTGTTCTGTGTTTCCGTACATCTTGGGTTTCGAACTTCATGGTTCGATATTACATCGTTCGAACTCCTGTAAGTTCGACAATGTGATATAGACCCACTGAGACATGCTACTTACTGGCTACTATAAAGTTCCACTGCATGCAACCTCTGCAGTCGCCCTTGTGGCCTGAGCTGTGGTTGGAAATGATGTGCAAACAACAGTCCACTTACTTGGATTAGCAATAACTAAGTAAATAAAAAACTAATTTTCAGAAATAGTTATAAGTGTATTATAAGTGTGGAGGTGTGTGCAAGATGCCATTTCTAAATAGAGACCTGAGATATTGACTATTATTTTTATTATTATTATTATTATTAACCTCGGTGGTACAGCGGTAGCGTTGTTGTCTCACAGCAAGAGGTTCTCCTGTTCGATTCTCAGCTGTAGTGCCTTCTGTGTGGAGTCTGCATGTCCTGCTCGCGGTTGAGTGGCCTCCGAAAGACATGAGTGAATGGGCGTGCCTTCGCTGAAGGTTGGGCATCGGGCTGGCAACTTGGCACCATAAAAATCTACTGCCAATCATTAGCAGACTGGAGTTCAGCTGTGGCGACCCCTAACAGGGAAAAGCCGAAAAGACAGACAATCATTTTGAGGAAGTACAACAGTTTTTTGACAGCAAAAAGCTATAATAATTAATTGGGTAAGGGATTTCGCCAGTTCAGAGCAGGTGCAGTTGGTGACCAGAAACCCAAGAAGGAAGAAAGGGGGTATCATGATGTCAGAATGTATAACTTGAGTTAAAAAATTCCAGTGTCATTTTCTCAACAACCATCAAGATCATTCCCACACTCACTCAATTGTAAGGGCACTCTGGCATCCCACCATGTTGGGCATGGAGACAACAGTTGAGGACTGTTATGAGTCAAAAGATTTTATCAGGTTTCATGTTTAGATTGAACTTAATTCAGAATAGCATGGTCTGCTTAGTGCTGTGTTTTTAACAAAATATAGTAAATAAAGATATTATTTTATTTTAATATACAGTAATATTATGTATTTCTGATACCAAATTTGAAATAATCTTAAGTCCAGAAGGCCAGCGGGTGAAAAGGGGTTAGGATGGGGTAGAGCTATATGCAGTGTAGTCAGATGGGGATCCCACCAAATGGTTCAAACTGGGCCCCACCTTTGCAAAGGCTTTCCCTGCTGTCTGGTGTTACACCTGTATGTGTAATAGTCGCCTTCTAACTAGAAATGTATGACAACCAGATACTGACAAGGTGTATGCCACTTCAAACATCCATACTCTTACTAATGAATCCTCATTCTTAGGGATGGTAAATGCATGCTACTGTTACCTATACTCTGAGAGATTTGATTAATGCAGAGACGTTTTTAGCTGTCATAAACTTCATAACTATATACTGAGGAATCATATTGAATTGTTCAGACAGATCATAGATCCTTACATAATATCTTCAAGAAATTTTTAGATTAAGTACGAGCCAGATTACAGGGTATGCTGTCAACTCTTCAAATATATGATATAAAAGTACAGTACAAGCCAAGAAAGTGCATGCATATTCCTGACACATTGAGTAGTGTCTGTATAAGTGAATGCATGAAGGATCTGCTGGAAGAATAAGCAGAAGATATTCTGACACAAATATTATGCAATGATGAGAAACTGAAGGAACTAAAATCTTTCAAGAGAGAAATGACACCGAGGTGCAGTTCTTACATTATGGTATAATGTCAGGATGGCTAGTGAGTGTGTCCACAAATTAAGCTATAGCCTTACCTCTCAACACTCCAGAATTTTGCAGAATGTCCAGATTTTTGCCTCATATATTTTGAAAATTCCATATAGAATTTGTGTTTTTCTGTCAAGTCATTGAGGACAGCATAGATTAGGATTATTATAGATTGAGTTTAATAATTCATACTCTTCAGAAACTGCACGTTAATACAAAATGTATTGTTCTATCAACTTTCTAAGTTGATAAAAACATTGAAAATCTGTTCCTGATTTTGTTCTTTTGTCCCCATCAACAATTATTTTTAGCTTTTTTTTTTTTCTAGAATTGTTAAGCAAAGACATTGAGAGGCATGAGCCATACTATACATACAAACATGGTCTGTCCTGTATACTTGGTCTCTTGTTTAAAGGTGAAAAAAAATAATTCTGTCTGTCCTAAGAAGTGGAATGCTGCTGAAGGTACATTTGAAGGTACAGTAGTTACATCTGGGAATGGCAATGTGTAAGAAAAACGCAAACTTTTTAAATATTGGCCTAATATGGTGATGCAGAGTAGATGGTGTGAGACTGCGATCTTTGTGGAATGTATAATAACCAGAGCCTTTCTATGCTATGCCGATGGTTACTCTGAATTTCCAAAAGTTACCATGTTAAATATTGCAGCTGCAGAAGAAATTAATTGTATTTAAATCAATATTCTCAATGCATGATCAAAATGAACAAATGTCATGAAGACAGTGGTCCACAGTTCACATACCAGTCTTTCAATAACTTTTCTAAAGCTTAGGGATTAGAGCATGCTACACAAAGTTCAGGGTATTCATAGTGCAATGAACACATGGGGCATAATATTCTCAAGAAATGTGATGCCTCAAGTCAAATGGACTGCTATTTAGCACTACCATACTTCCCAGCTGTCTATGATTTTGCCTCATATTTTTGCCCTATCCACTTATAGTCTTTTTTCGGTTTACTATTACATAATTGAATCCACTGTGTTCAAGTGTTAAGATGCCCAAACAACATGTTCGGAAATCGGAACACTGAACACAAAAATTGTCGAACTAAGCATTTCAGTAAAGTTGAATGTCGAAAATGTCGATTTTACTGAAATGCTCACATCCGCTCAGCATGGAAAAACACTTTTTGCAGGGGGGCAAGCCCCCCTGCCCCCCCCACACCCACCCCTACTTATATATACAAACTCTGAGATCACATTACAGTGAGGGAAAGGGTACATTTCCAGATCCCCACTATAGTGCGATCTGCACCACAATGTCGAACCTTACAACAGCGAATGCTCACTATTGTAAGGTTCGACATTGTGACACTCACATTTGCAGTTATGCAAAATTAGTTTAGCACATTTATGATAGTAAACCTCTGTTTTCATTGTCTGATAAATTATTGAGGATTACAGTCAGTCAATAATGCCATCCATTAGAGTTTCATACTTCTTATTATTCAGAAAATGTAAGCTGGTACAAAATTTGTAATAATTAAAGTGTCCCTGACTTTAGACCTTTGTATCCCCATTATTTTTGGCTGTGACAACATTTCTCACTTTTCCACAGCTGGCCATCAGCTACCACCAGAGCCTTTCTTCATTCTCCATGTGTAATGGACCAACCTTAGTATCTCAAGGTCTCAACCCAATGCACATCCAGGGCTGGTGAGGAGATCAAGGACACTGGTGCAGTGTCATACTACTGATAGGGAGTGTGCCCTAATCATACCACCCTGCAGCAGCTTTGCATCTCAACTACGTTTGCCTTTGGGAGCTGCATGCATGGTTCTGTGCACATGCAACCTACCGACCAAGCTGTATAGTTCTTGCAGCAGGGAGCATGCCATGCTGTTAAAGCCTTCTCCCAGGATGGATGGATGAGTTGGCATCAGCCACCCATCACCAGCCTGGTCCCTCCAATGTACATGCTGCTAATTGAACATGGGTTGTCTGAGGCACAGTCAGGGCTTTACTCTCTGCACAACAGGACCAGGAGCTTTATCAAAATTCTTCAGCAGAGAAGTTAAAAGCTATGACCATTACTGACATAAAGGAATTACACCATTCAAAGCTGTAGGGCTTTTACTCTCTCAAGTAATGATGGAAAGAAGATGGCTTAGAACAAAGCTTCATGCATAATTTTCAGTACTGGTACCAGAAATCAGAATGTAAGCAACATTACATTTGCAAAGACAGCACCTCAAATAGAAACAACTCTGTGACAGAGCAGAAAGGAAATTTTCTTTATTAAAGGAAAGAAAAAGGGTCAGTATGATGTTGGATCACAGTTTTTGGTCAAAAGCCACAGACTCATGTAAGTACAATATCAGAACCCCCAAATATGAGATTTTATATGCAACAAGGGGGTGGTATTTAGAAGTACAGATCAAATCATGGACATTTGTTTGAACTACCAGAGAAAGTGTTTGTGCCACAGAATCTAGTGATTGTAACCATTAAAGATCTGTCACAGAATGTACTGTCACCTACAATGGAACTTATAAGGGGGCTGTCTATTGAACTGATGTCACTGCCCTCCCTTGACAGCACTAGAGAGGGTACTGTATGATTGAAACAGGACAGCCACTGTTATAACTGGTGTGGCAGATTAATGAAGAAATCATTCCAATATCAGGTTTATAAATAGTTGTAACGAAATAAATAAATTACACTTAATTTGTGTTTTATTGTATCTAATAATGTCATGCCTTGCTAACTATAGTTCTAAAGTTAGCTTATTCAATCAATGCATAGTTACTTAAAAACAAATAATGTTAGCCATAGAGGGAATCTATTCTTTATAATAAAAGGGGAAAACTGTAAAAGAGTACAAGAGTCTGGGATATGACAACCAGTGTTTCGGGCTATTGTAAGTAAAGATTTAATGATGAATCAGCACTATGTGTGTCTTGGACATCTTTAGACCTCCATGATTGACCTGTTGCATTACCTAACCAAGTGTCTTTGACTGCAGATCTAATGTATGCATACCATTTTATTAGATTTATCTTAAACTGCCAATTTAATTGGAAACTGGCTAAATGACAGTGGCAAGATCTGCATTACAAGAATCTCACAGGTCTTATCTATCAGTATGTCTCATATATATATATATATATATATATATATATATATATGTGTGTGTGTGTGTGTGTGTGTGTGTGTGTGTGTGTGTGTGTGTGTGTGTGTGTGTGATTCTAACAGGCTTTTTGGTATTGGTTCCTGTGAATATGAATATTATTAACATTCAAAATTCATTGAGAATTACAAAGTGTAGGTTCCAGTCTGAATCTCAAAATATCACCATTTTTCTATATCTTTTTTTTTTTTTTTTTTGAAGATGAGAGGTTCTGTACAGGGTGACTAAGGAATTCTCCCCAAAATGTATAGTCTGTAAAAATAAGTTTTCAACACATGAACCTTAAGATTGTGCAGAAATTTCCTTACGAACAGTGTCCTAGAAATGAAAATAAACTATTTGAGTCATGTAGAATTGTGTCTTATTGAAAATAAAAGGGGAATAGCTCCTTTCCCCTTTTCTTTTGTCTTGGACTTTTGATAGCAGTTTTAAAGAGTCACATTTCTGCTTACTAACAACAGAATATGGAGAAAGTGACAATAGAGGTACCAGTTGCTTTACAGTGGTTTCCTGTACTATATTAATATATATTTCTGCAAACTAACAAAAGACTGGCTTTTTAATGAGATGGGCCTATAAGCCCACCTGATCCCACCAATTAAGAAATCATGGTATGGCCTTTAAACATGCACCAGTGTAGTGGTCATGGTCTAAGATCTCTTTGTATACACATTAAGTACCAAATAAGATGTCAAGGGTATTTGGCCTTAATTGTATATAGAAAATGTCTACAACTGCTTTGAGTTATGATCACCAATTGCCACATCCAAATAAGCTTTGCCATGAATGAATGTAGTCAACATTAATTATTTTATTTTTATTTTTTTTATTTATCCTTTGTTGACTGGGTTTGTCTCATTAGTCGAGTAGCCACTTTTCCAGGGAGACCTGAGATCATATTTTTACTACAAGGGAGAATTTTGCCAGGGCATTGGGGAACTTTCTCATCTCTTTGGTGCTACTAGATGGTGCTGGAGGGCTCCTATAGCAGTAAGGAAGAGGCCTAAGGAAAGCAGAAACATAGAGGAGGAGAAAAAAGCTATTGAGAGTATGGAGATGGAAAGTGATAATTTGAAGAAAAAAATTGTTTGATATGGATGGTGGATTTTACAAATGAGCAGCAGAATTTATCTGTCTCAGTGGAGAAGGAAGTAAGTGAGTCTGTTGAAGTGATGCAGATGACAGAACTACCATCAGGAAGGTTTGCAGAAGATGTTCTTTTAAAACTTATCGAGCAGGATGATTCAGGTGACAGTTCTGCTCTTTCATGGGAGTGAGATGGCAGATAGCTTTTTCTGGAAGTGGTAAGGATGCTAATGTAGAAAAGGAACCAGGCATATCTCTCAACTGTACAGATTTTCAGAGAATGTCCACATTTTTGGCTTATATTTTTGGCCTATTCCTCATAAAATTTGTGGTTCTGTGATAAATCGCTAGGATGATCTGAAGATTGAAGTCGCTAAATTATGACATATATTTGAGTTTCAGACTTCAGATCCTTCAGAAAATGTATGTTAAAACAAACTCTTATTACTCTAGCAACTTTATATTTTTAAAATATATCCCTACTTTGGGCCTTTGTCCAAATTCTTATACTAAAAAGTTGAGAGATATGGAATCAAGTGATGTGGCAGCAGAGAATGCAGCAGTTTAAACGTATGCAGCAGTCACAGAAAATAAAAGAGGAAAGCAGCAAAAATTGTGAAGGTGTCTGGTTTTGTGGCCGCAGATAATGCAGTAAATAAAAAATATGCAGCAGTTACAGCAGGCAAAAAAGGAGAGCAGCAACAACCTGTAAGTAAAACTTATTAAAAAGAAGTAATGACCAACCATGAGAATAACAACAAAACTGACTATAAGATATTATATAAGGAACAATTTGGTAACTGCTCTGGGTTTTAAACCTCAAGCAATTCAGTCTTTTATACATATTGGGCAGGAGACATTTTGTGAATTAACATTTGAAATTGATGGACTGATAATGAAATTTCTAGAACTGTGTGACAAAAAAGACATTTATCTGTGCAACAAATATTTGTTTTCTGGTAGTAATTTAAATGTTAAAAAATGTTACTTTACAGTTTAGAACTGAGCTGAAAGAAGACAGTGTTAAAATGGATATAGGATCTGAGTGAAACTGTTGATAATGTTGTGAAGGTTGCAGATGAGAGAAGCTTAAAGAACAGGGACATTGGGGTGGAAGCTGTTTGGAAATAAAAATACGGTGAAACACTTGCTAAGTGTTATTTTTGTGATTGGTCTTTGAGGTACATTAAGATAGGCTGGTCAGCCTAAATCATGTTTATTTTGTGGGGACTTTTCTCATTTAATTAATGATTGTAACAAAGTACTATGTAACCAGTGTGGGAAAGAAAGGACATATAGGAAGAAGGTGTGTGCCTGAATGCAGGTGATGTAAAAAGGGACACTTTTGGATGGATTGTCAAGAGCAAACAGTAAATAAGAAAACAAGAGGAAAGGGAGGAAAACATACACAAGGAAGGACAACAAGAGGCTTGGTGAGAGGGTGAACTAGGTGAAAAAAAAAACTGTAGAAGAAAAAATATATGGAGCGAGAAAATGAGGAGATAAAGGGTGCATTCAGGAAAAGAGGTCAGGAGGAAGGATTGATACTAATATTTTTTTGATGTTACAGGAATGAAAAATCTGATTCTGAGGATCAAGAATTATTTGTACATAAACCTATGGGAAAAAAAAAATATTAATTTGGCGAAAGACTAAAAATAAGAAAATAAAAATGTATAAATATTTACTTAAACGTAAAAAGAAACTGGGGAGAGGTAGCTGGAAGGAGGTGGGGTATAGCCCTCTCTAACGAGGAGGGAATAAATGTTGCAAGGACACTTCTGAGGAGAGCACCCGGGTTACTGGCCTCCCAGACTCTGGTGCTCATTAGCTCTAAACATAAAAAGAAGGGAAAACAACAATTTTAGAGTACTTTCAGTAAATGCGAACAGTATTATTAACACTGTAAGAAGGCTAGGGGTATTGGAATGGTGTGCTAAATGTCATGTGGATGGTTTTCTGTAACAGGATGTAAGATTCATGACAAGTAAAGAAAGACTGCAAACAGAAAAATTCTGAGGTGGAAATATAATTTGGAACTTAGGATGTTAATGTTGTTCTGGAGTGGCTGTGTTATGTAAATAAACAGTGACAATACTAGCTGCAACTTTGGGAAGGATGGGTAGGTTAACTGTTGTGGATGTGAGGTGGAGAGAACATGTTTATGGAATTATAGCATTATATTTGTGTATAACTGATAAGGAGATAATCTGTTTCATCAAAATTTAGACTACGTGGTGGTTAACGTGAAAATTATAATTGCAGGGAACCTTAATTGTGATTTAAAGTAAAAATGTAAAAGAAAGGGAAATATGTAAAAAAAATAAAGGAAGTGATAAAATATGGTAAATTAACTATGTGGAACAAAAGACTTATAGAAGGGGCACTTGGATCTGAAATTTATTATTGTGCATTATCGGAAGGCTTGGGGTAGCAGATGGTGATACAGTTGTGATGTTTTTTTTTCAGACCATTTAGTAATATGGATGGAGGTGATGGATGAAAGGGAGTATATTAAAATAGAAAAGAGAATAAAAACAATAAATGAGAAATTGTGGGATGAAATTGAAGAGTGGGAATTATTGCAGTTATGGGAGAATCATATACCCATGAAGGACTTCTATAAAAACTGGTCTGAATGGTGAATTGAACTTAAAAAGAAGTGCAAAAGTGTTTTTCAATGGTAGAATGATGTAAGAAAGGAACAGAAAGTAAAGTATTGGAAAATGTAGAGAAATACATTAGAAAATTTAGAAAATAATACAAAAAGTATTATGATAAGGAAAAGAAACGTATAAAAGAAAGAGAAAAAATAAGGTGTAAATAATGCATTACTTTTTAGGCAGAGATATTATTTACAAGAGAGAAGGGGGATGTGTCTGCATATTTGGATAAAATAGTAAAGTAGGCTTTTAATATAATAAGGAAAATGAAAAATGTAAAAGGATGGGTAAAATGAGCACAAGAGCAAGTTATGAGTATTGTGGTACAGCATGTAGAAAATACATGTAAGAGTAAAAAGAAGGGAAAGTAAAAATAAATCAAGAATGAGTTAAGGAAATTTTGAAAAATAAATGACTATTATGAATTGGATGAAGTACTCAAGAAAGTAAATGTTGATTCAGTATTACGCCCAGGTGGTATAGGGTATAGACTGTACAAGGAATTAATGGATTGGCAAACAGAGTATTTTGTAAATGTACTGCATGAATGGTTGAAGGAAGACTTTGGTTATTAAAAGTTATATAGTGGGATACTGAAATTTATATGGAAGAAAGATGAGAAGAATGAAATAAAAATTGGAGACCCATCACACTAAACAACACAGATTATACATTTTTATGAGAATAGTACAAAGGAGAATGGAAGGAAGGATAAGGATATTATGGAAGAAAGTATATAAGGTATGAATGTGAAGTGATGTCAAGAATTGTTATCGACTCCGAGAAAAATTGTGGAATAAGTAAAAGGGAGGATTTTAAACTTATGGCAGGTGATATTAGCAAGGCATTTGGTAGAGTAGGTCATGATGCTTTGTGGGATGTTATAAAGAAGTATGGAGTAGATAACAGAATTAGGAGAGTGTGTATGTCAGCATATCAAATAATAAAGTAAAAGTGTTAGTGAACTGGTGGCTGAGTAAAGAAATACGCATGAAGTATGGTATAAGACAAGGCGATCCCATGAGTGGAATATTGTCTGCACTAGTAAAGAATGTGATAGTGAGTGAATTAGCTTTTAAAATGAAAGATGCTAGATATGTGATGCAAAAGGAGGTGGTGATTACAGTAGTTTTGACATACCTAAATGAGATAGTTGTAATTGCTGAGAAAAAATATGGATGAAGGAAGTGATGGTTTGTCTGAATGGATGTTTAAAGGAAAAGTGAAAGACCATAAATAAATATAAAAAGTAAGAGTTTATGGGTTGTGGTGAAAATTATGGTTATATTTCCATTGAATGAGGTATCTGTGCTAGGAATAAAATTTGGGGAAAATTATGTAGTTATGATGCAATGGGAAGGTTTGCTAAAAGAAATGGAAGAAATATGTTTTCTACGGAGGATGTATAGATTAGCATTCAGGAAAAAGGTTTATCTGGTGAATTTTGTATTAATGGGAGAATAGCATATATGTTACATGTTTATATGATCCCAGAAAAAAATATGAAAAGGAAAATGGGCAACTGGTGTTTTCTTTCATATGGGGTTCAAGATTAAAACCAGTGAAAAGAGGTGTGTTGTATATGAGTGAAGATTAAGGGGGAGGTTGTATATGAGTGAATGTGGAAGGATTTGGGGGTTTCTATATCCAGTTGTTTATTCTGCTTCTTTAAAATTTGTATAGAGTATTAAAGCAGGTAAAGGAAGAGAATGAGAAATGAATACCTTGAATGTTTAAATATCAGTACAAAAAGTTCTAGGAGATGATGAGAATGAGAAAAAGAGAAAAAAATCATGTAAATGAAGACATTAAAAATTATCAAGAAAAAATTCTAACATAGAAAATAAAAATTGATGACATTGAGAAAATAGAAGGATGTTGCATAATGATGTGTTGAAACAACATTATTATGTAAATCACTGGGGAAATTTACCAGAAGAAGTGATTAAAACCATTAAAGTAAGGAAAAAGTGGTGTACCAAGACAGCAGAGTATTGGGATTTCCTAAAGAGTCTGGTAATAAATAAGTTACCAGTAAAAGGGAATATGCCATATAAAAAGAAATTTGATAAGTGTGTTAATTTTGTTTGGAGGAAGAAACAACAGAGCATTGTATTTGAAATGTAATAGAGTGGTGAAACTGGAAAAAAGTTCTGTGAAAAAATTTTTTGATAATGTGACTAAGTATGGATATTATAAGAACAAGAAGAAAGAATATTTGAGAATGGCAGATAAGAATGTATTTTATGTAACATGGGTTATTTGGAATGAAAGACTGAATTAAATTTCTTATAATGGGAAATTAATGTCTGCAGATATATTGCAAAAAATTAGATTATGGTTGTGGAAGAAGGAGTGTGGGTCAATTATGGAAGAATAATAATGAGGATGTTATAAAAAAAAATGAAAAATAGGAAAAAAATAGAAATTTGTAAATATGTACATTTTGTAAATATGTAAATGATGGTTTTATGTTGTATTTAAGAAAGAACCCCTACTCTTTTTGACAGGTGTTATGGAATTTTGTACATCCACTGGAGCTACCACAAACTCAAGAAGATGGGGGCATGGTTTAAAGTCTCATCTGAAGGATGGCACACTCTGAAGTGTAGCACCCCCCTTATGTTGCACTGCATTGTCAGTAATGGATCTATCTGGTGTGGAAACAGAACTCAGAGCTTTCTGAAACAAAACAAAGTATGCAACCTCTTGTGCCACTCATACTGCTAGACAATCACTATCTTCCCAGAACTTCACAATTTTTGCTGTCCACCAAGTGCTATTTTACCCATGCAAACTGAAACCTGGCCAATAAAATTTGCATACACACATGTGCAATGTTTTCTAGAAGGTATTACTGATAATTGTTTACTGCCACTATAGTATTTTCTGCCTTTATGGTAATATGCTATCACCAGCTGAGTCTATGTTTAATCACTGAAGACAATATCCATTGAAGAGCTTTGAAGCGAACACTAACCGTCAAATGTGTTTTTGTCATATAGGCTGATCATCAGAAATCCATTCATTGAATACTTATAGCTGGCCATCTTCAGTACAGGATAGCAAACCTGCCTTTTCCCCACTGTAGTGCAGTCTCAGAGTTGGTATATACAATTAGCGGGGCTGTAACAAATGTCCAGTATTAATATAATCTTCCTGTTGTGCTACTTCCTTGTAGATGGCCAACTATGAATATTCAATGAATGGATTTACGATGATCAGCCTATATGATAAAAAGCACATTTGATGGTGTTTGCTTAAAAGCCATTTGATGGATATTGCCTTTGATGATTAACCATAGACACCACCATCTAGACCAATCTAGCACACTAATAACACAATTACTCGTCATCATCATCATCATCAACAACAACACTCTTTTCCCATTTTCCCAACACAATTGCTACAGTTTAAACAATCAGTCATCTAAAGGCAAATATCCACAGTTAATAAGTCATCAAGTTCTGTGTATCCTGTTTTATTTAGATTTAAATGAAAGCTCCCTGTTTGCATAATCTCCTAACTAAGCCTGATGGTATTTTACAAGAAATATAACTATAGGATTTTTGTATACAGCTTTACACACTTCTTTGCAAAACTCTAATTGTATGTTTTGTTGGAAAGACAATTACATTTCCATACTATTTCATTTTGTATGAAAAGTAAACATGTTGTTTAGCTCAGTACAGATTCCCTACGTTACTTTTTTTACTGTATTTTACTAAAAGAAGACAAATTTTACACATCCAGTCTCTCTTAGGTCCCCCTTCCTAGATTCAAGTGAGTTTTCTTGCTACATGACTGGGTTAAAGGTGAATTTTAAGTTACAATACGCAGTCCCCTGTCTTTGCAAACCTTCTTCATTTGCATTCCTGGTACAATTTCAGTTTGTGCTGGAATGTCATATTGTAGGACTATAATCCTCGTCTTCATCTGAAAAGCTTACCATTTTGCCCATCGGCTCCCATTATCAACTTGAAGGGATTATGATCTATCAGTACTATTAATTTTCTATCATATAAGTATGAAGTTTTTGGAAATCTCAACACAAGCACTTCTTTCTACAATGGCATGTGATTGTTTTCTTCACTAAAGTCTACAGCTAATGTATACTACTGCGTGTTCTTCTCCCTTTGAAGAAACCAGGCTATGTACAGTACTCATGACATGACTTGAAGCATCGACCTGCACCAAAAAGGAAGATATCTTCAAGAAGAGAACCTTGAGAATGTGCAGAGATTTCTACAAGAGCAGTGTCCTAGAAAAGAAAATAATCTATCTGAGTCACATAAAATTGTGTATTTTCATTGAAAATAGCAGAGTAAGAGCTTGTTTCTTTTTTTTTCTCTCTTGGGCACTTGCGGGTATTTTTAAAGATTCACATTTCTGTCTTCTAATGACTTTAGCCATTCTTATTTAACCTGCATTTGTCATAATTCTTAACTTTACTTTTTTTAGGCTACTCAATACCTTTCTAACTTGTGGAACATGTTTCTACCAAGACAGACTACAAATAATGCTGTCTTGTATGTAAGCATGCCCTGAAAAGCTGCTAAGACATTTGTCATCCCAAACAGCATCATGGTGAACTTAAACAGCCAAAGCAGAATGACAACAGCTAACCTCTCCCTTGCAGCGTACTCTGTCTCTCCAGGCCCCAATCAAGAACCCACACTGACCACTTTGGAGCTCTGTGTCCCTGTTCCAAATAGCTGACACATACACTTGGATATCTGATTTTTCACACACAACTGGGAAATGCTGGTGGCACAGATTTACCAGCTGTGCCCCCTCTGCCTAGACTATAAGGTAATTATGCTGCCACCAGTCAGCTACTCTAAGGCTCTTACAAGGGTACACAATAATTATACAGAGTAAATTTAATACTAATACAAATAGTAGGGTTTGACAAGTGCAACAAGGTTTTCGGGCATGGCCACAGTGTCACTAAAATAAGCATAAGTACTCTTAAGATATTAAAAGTTTTCTCTAAAGGACCAGCCACAATGAAAGGTATAGAAATATTTAATAAATAATAAAATAGAAAACATGAGAATATTGAACATCTAGTTACAATAAACACCAGAGTTTTAGTCACAGGAGATATAAAAAAATAACACAGTTGGATAGTCACACAGATGAAAAAAAAACAATACTTAACTAATCTCACTATATTTCCCTGACTAACTAAAGAATTACTGTTCCCTAGTTAAGTTACTTACTACAACAAGGCAAGATGCTTAGTGCTGTGTTGCTTATTACAGCAATGCAAGATGAGGTGTTACGTGTGTGAGATATCTGTGAGAGATCTTTCCTGTCAGGTTCCAAAAAACAAAGTGCTGCTGTGAGAGTTTCAGAATAGCTCTCACTTGTTTGTCTTTTTCGGCTTTTTTCCCAGTAAGGGGTCGCCACAGCGGAACTCCGGTCCGCTAATGATTGGCAGTAGATTTTTACGAAACGCAGAGGTGCCAGCTCAACGCCCAACCTTCAATGAAGGCACTCCCATTTACACACGCATGTCTTTTGAACGCTACCCAACCGTGGCGAGGACATGCAGACTCCACACAGAAGGCACTCCCAAGCCATGCCGAGAACTGAACGGGAGAACCTCTTGCTGTGAGGTAACAACGCTACCGCCGTACCACCGTGGCTACTATCTAGAAAGTCATTTCAGTGCTGGTTAGAGAATGACATAATCTCTGATCACCTGACTCTAGTACAATACATACCCAGAGTTTTGCTAAGATCTGTTGCATCATCTGAAAGATATAAAATAATTTCAAAAACTTCCACCCTTCCAGGGTAGCAATTAGTTCACCCCTATGGACAATACAGTAAGATTCCTAGTCTTTTCCCAGACATTTTTGTGTCTGGCTGCAATCAGACCTGTAAGATAAAATCTTTATGGCCTAAACCAACCCATTTAATTTTCAAACAAACCCATTTAATTTTCAACCTATTTTTCAAAATTAGCTGGACTAAGATTAACTTCTTCCCTTCCAGAATTCTCTGTTAAAACACATGCATTTAATCAGTTATAATAATACTGTCTGACATATATGTATATCTCTTTTCTGTCCAGCAGGACCACTGTTGATGCATTTTTAACACCAGCAACTTTATAAATACATTTTTAACACAAGCATCTGTACAAATCAGTGTGATAGTCAAATGTTTTACAAAACCCATCTAGCTATGCTGGCATATGCTACACATGCACTGCCCACCTCTCCCTGGCACAGATGGCACTACTTCATATCATCACGTTACTTTATAGAAGCCTGCAAACAAGTACATAGATTGACTCACACTTCTTGGTTTTGTATTGTGTTTCTGCAATTATAAAATGTCAGATACATCTATCCATATTAGTTCACAGGACTGGTAATGGACAGTAGCTTCTGTTTCTTATTGTATATTACCATGTGTATGCAATTTTGACTGTGAGGTGTTATTGGCCTGGTAATCATTTAACCTCCCTACAATTTGGAGTACACTGTCTTACCAGCCTTGAAAATGACTAAATTTCCCTTAGTGTTTCCCATTCTGTCTTGCTGCCTGTGAACTGTCTAGCCTTGCTGTACTGTGCAGTCCGTTGCTATCATTTTCAGTAAGGCTGCTTTTACATATGAACACATCCTGCATTCAGGAGTTAGCTACCAATATTTGTGATGGATGATATTCCCTGCCTGTTGTGCTGTCTGATTGATGCATACCCATTTGTCATGTCTATGGCCCATACACTACAGGTTTGTCCTGTTATCCTCCAGCAGTTGTATTCCCTGTAGCATTTGCCAATGATGTAACAGCTTAGCTTGTCCTATGTAGGATTTGTGGGAGTGCCCAGGTGCATGTTGGGGTGTATATACTACACTTAAATGGCATACTACATCCTGTTGCTGTAGAGCACCTCTTTTGGGATACTGCCTTGTGATTCCTGGATTACTTTAGCTATAGATCCTGAACTACCTTTTCCTCGCCTGTCAATTCACATGAGTTAGAAGGCTGCACAGCTGTGTTTGTTGTCCTTGCTTTCATATTCCACATGATTATGCATCTCCCAGTACCATTTGAATCTGGTACAGTCTTTGTCTTCTTTGCATAATTTTTAGCATTACTGTGTTTCAGTGAACCTATTTGATGCCCTTTGTGCAGATATGTATGTTTATAGCCTTGTGAGTTACATGGCTGGTTATGGTTGTTATTAAATTTTATACCATATGTCTAACTTCTTTTCCCCTTACAGGTGACTACAGTTTCCTGTATCCATGTCTTTTTTCTTAATGTGCTGCTTGGTGCAACCATTCATGAGCAGTCTGTAAGATACTTCATTATTTACCATTAGGTGCATCCTGCTTAGAGTTTTCACTTTTCCAAAAACTCAAAACATGACTTTTTATGGGCTTGTAAGATTTTTTAGGACAAACCATACCCATAACCGGTGCAAAATAAAAGCTCACTAATGCAGAATTTGAGTTACTTTGATGTTTCATATAATATTAAGATGGTTTAAGGGCAAAATAAGTCCTTAATACTACTAGTAGTAGAAACTTAGGAAATCTATTTTATCTTGAAAATTCAGAATATTGACAATGTTTGTGTTTTTGTCAGTACATAACTGCCTAAATAGGGACTACCCTACATAAAGAGGAACAGTTGGTAATTCTAATCCACCTCTGTGCCTTATCACTTTGTGCTGTCTCATAGGAGATCTGCAGCATATCTTTCCTTTGCTTGACAGTACTGTATTTTTGGCACATAACATGCTGGCTCATGCATGGTCGATCCCCTTTCCTTCCTGGTGTGAGAGGCTTTGTTTTGTTTCTCTGAGTCTCTGTTTCCCTCCCCTAAGTCATGCTATGCCTTGGCCATCTGCCACTTCCTTATATATTCTCTGTGTTTCAACACATCATGCAACACAATCAGCCTAATCAAGACCTGCTCTACATTGTTAAATTCTTTATGGATAATCTGGCCTTGTGTTTCTTTTTGATTTAGTCAACATTAAAACATTGAACTACTCTATAACCTACTTTAAAACCAAGAGTTACTTAGGTATGATAATATTCACTGTTGTAAATTAATAATATATTAGAATAATAGTAGGTGGTCTAGCCAGAAAGCTTTGTACCAGTAAAAACAGATACTGGAAATATTTATTAAAAATAAAACAGAAAAAATATGGTCAAAGCTCCTGGCTAAAGACATACACAATTCTCAGAGGAAGTTTGATGTTACAAAAAAGGTGGCACAGTGTAAGAGTTGTTAGGTTATGAAAACATGCCTAGTAGTGCTTACATAATGTTCATTTCTTCAGTGACATGCATGGCACAAATTACAGAGATGACTTCCAAGGTAAAAAAATATATATACGTAATTTAAAAGAGTTAAAACATGACAGTATAAATGCATGCATGTTTAATGGCATTTATTTAAAAGTGACGTATTTTCATAACTTACATGTTATAAAAATAGAAAAAAAATTCTGGTTATAGTCTACATATTAAACAGTTTTCACATAATACATGACTAGCAACTGCAAAATACCAGATAAAAACAGCCTATGCATTTTGTGGCTAACATAGTAGGTTAGACTCTATTAGCCATGACAACTTAGGTATAAAACAGAAGAGGGAAGAAAAAGAGTAATAGAATAGCTTCTAATCTGGACAGTTATTTCTTGGGGATACTGAAGAAACTCTTCTTGGTGAAATTCTTTTTATATGGAACACTAATTGAAGTGACAACTTCATACACAATGAATAAGTAATGTCATGGGCATGCATTTCCTTACCAAGAGGAAGTATGAAATTCTAAGGTTTAACATTACTCACTGACTGAAATCCTTAATGATTTACCTTGAAAATCAAACAATTTAGATGGTACAGTGCAAAAATATGAGGGAAAATCAGGAATGTTCTGCAAAACCAGAGACATATGAGAGGTATGTGTACTTACAAAGTATTAAGAGCTACATTTTGATTCAGTGCACACAAAATCCAGTTACTGAGAACAGATAACAAAGCAAAGCTTTTTTTCCAGCCATTTTTTGCAGGTATTACTGATTTGTTTTACTACACTAGGTGGGAAGTAGCCTTGGCAAACAGATGGCCATGAGAAATGCTTTCAGAATCTGAGTGTGTTGCTCAGACAAATAGTTAGTCTGTCTGTCCTACTCACACAAACACAAAAAAAGTATTACTTACTGCAATAATCTCTGCCAAAGTTTGCACAAGTTTGGGCCTGATGTTTAATGACTGATGCCAGTGACTGACAAATATATAGATATCAGCCTTGTTGCCAATATTGATTAATGTGCATTTAACTCTGAAACTCAGTGGTAGTTTGCTATTGTCTATAAAATATATAATTTTTATGTGCATGTGTTAGATTTATTAACTATACATAAATCTTTATCACAAAAGACAACATGGAGAAAAAAACAGCACTCCACTTGTCAGTGTTCCAGTACTGTTACACAGTTAGCAAAGGACATTAAAGCCTAGTTGTCATGCACTGTAATTTACTGCAATTTATTTGTTGAGCTCTCTCACATACAAGTATCTTAAAAATGATAATGTTGGCTTACACATCACCCTTATGCAGAAGACAACCTGAGGAAAAAAATAGCACTTCCCTTTTTAACGTTCAAATACTGATACTAAATGCATCCATGAGAGGGTATAGATCAGATACTGTTATTACATTTAGCATTCCCCTTGATGTCATAAGAATGTACCATAAGGCATGTGTCAAGTTCTCTAAATGTATCTTTGTAAATAAATGAAAAAAATAAAGTTGAATTGTACCTGCACTGGAGGGGAAGCTACCATCCCTATAAATATAACCAGAAAAAAAGAATACTCTAGATTACTTTGTTTAGATACTACTAGCTGTTGTAGCAGTGGCAGGTGAAATGGCCCAGTAGCCACCTGGTGTTCATAGAGCTTTACCACAGAAAGGCATGTACTTACTTCTATCACTTGTAAAAACAGTGCATATGTGACTATTGTAATGATGACACAATTTGTAATTGTCCCTTTTTGGGCATCTCACATAAGTTAAAATTTCATTACTATCATTGTATCACAGACTACAAAGGAGATTTGTAAAATGTTACTATTTTTTATATATATATATATATATATATATATATATATATATCACACACACACACACACACACACACACACACACACTGGGTCCCCTGTGTTTTACCAAATGTACATTTGTCTGACAAATGCAGGGGTGTGATATAATATTGATGGTATGGATAGTCAAATAGTGGATTGGTCAAAGGTATGGAATGTCAGTACAGGTAAGTGGGGTTAAGGGGTGGCAGCATGTGTGTGCGCGTGTGTGCGTGTGTGTGTGTGTGTGTGTGTGTGTGTGTGTGTGTGTGTGTGTGTGTGTGTGTGTGTGTGTGCGTGTTATGGTTAGGGTCAGGGATGACTGAAGAATGGCTGTTGTGTGTTTGTGTGTGAGTCTGTGTACTTTAGGGTATTTTAGGGTAAGGGTAAAGGTTATGTTATGGGATAGATATAGTGTTGTTTGTGTGTATTTATGAATGTTTGTGTGTCTCAGTCTGTCTTGTGTAGTGGCTATATTACAGGAAGGTTTTAATGATGTTAAGGTGTAGGGTTAGGGTTGGGGAAGGGGCAGCATTAGGGTTAGGGTTAACACCCATTAGTGAGGTGGCGCAGGGAAGCTCTGCCTCCAACCTTAACACTACACCTTAATGGCATTAAACCTTCCAGTAACACTACCACTTCTTCTTCTTCTTCTTCTTCTCCTTTTGTCTTTTCCCGGTTAGGGGTCGCCACAGTGGATCACCTGTCTGCTCATGATCGGCAGTGGAGCTTTATGGTGTCAAGTTGCCAGCCCGGCACAATCTTCCACGGAAGGCACACACACACATGCACTCATGCCTAGGGTCAATTTAGGGTATCCAATCCACCTACAGCATGTCTTTGGGATGTGGAGGGAAACTGGAGCACCTGGAGGAAACCCACACAACCACAGGGAGGACATGCAGACTCTGCACATAAGGCACCGCAGCCGAGGATTGAACCGGAGAACCTCTTGCTGTGAGGCGGCCATGCTAACTGCTGCACCACTGTGGCCACCCACTCAGTAACACTACCACTATTCAGACAAATTTGAGGCTAGGGTTACATGGAGTTTTAGTTTTAATATCAGGAGAGAAAATAGTTTTCCTCTCTTGATATTATTGTTTTCGGTTTTGTTTTTGTTCACTATTGCGTTTGATCAAACGTATTTTGTCAGTGTTTTACATTCGACATCAGAGTGGTTTGGATATATAGCTTTGACATAGCTATATATAGCTATGTTATGCTATGACAGATTTCATGTTTACAGCCCCAAAAGCATGTTTATACAATGAAAACTAATAAAAAAACACAGAAAAAGTACAGAAAACAGTGTATGAAGTAAACTAGTAATGTATATAGAGCTATGATATAGCAATATATTTAGCTATGAAAGTGTTTAATTTTGTTGACACTAGCTTTGGTCATAAATCTCTTTAACTGACAAAATTTGGTTGACTGACAAATGGTCAACAGGTGTGCAACATTGCACATTTGTCAGGGTTCAGAAATATGTTCTTTCCTTGACATTGCATGATCTTGGAGTTAGTATGTCTAATTAGCAGGGGATGTGGTGAGCCACATCATTGGTGCATGGGGGCAATCTCCCCTGCAAAAACAATGTTTTTAATGTATTTTTCTATTTTTATTTTTGTATGCACCTAGGCTGTTGCTCAGCACATGTACAGAAACATGTTGATGTTTGCAGTGTCAATATGTTCTAGTCAACATTGTGAACATTGACTTCTGAGTGTTTTCAACTAAAGTCAATACTCCTCTATATATATATATATATATATATATATATATATATATATATATATATATATATACACACATATATATATTTATATCATCATCTTCTTTCGGCTGTTCCCGTTAGGGGTCGCCACAGTGGATCACCTGTTTCCATTTCTTCCTGTCCTCTGCATCTTGCTCTGTCACACCAATCATCTGCATGTCCACTCTCACCACATCCATAAACCTTATCTTAGGCCTTCCTCTTTTCCTGTTACCTGGTAGCTTCATCCTTAACATCTTTTTTTCAATATGCTCCACATCCCTTCTCAGCACATGTCCAAACCAACGTAATCTTGCCTCTCTGGCTTTGTCTCCAAACCTTCCAACCTGGGCTGACCCTCTAATATACTTATTCCTAATCTTGTCCACCCTCGTCACACCCAGTGCAAATCTTAACATCTTTAACTCTGCCACATCCAGCTCAAACTCCTGCCATTTTGTCAATGCCACTGTCTCCAACCCATATAACATAGCTGGTCTCACTACCCTCTTGTAGACCTTCCCTTTCACTCTTACAGGTACTCGTCTGTCACAAATCACTCCTGACACTCTTCTCCACCCACTCCATCCTGCCTGTACTCTCTTCTTCACCTCTCTTCCACACTCACCGTTACTCTGAACTATTGACCCCAAGTATTTAAACTCATCCACCTTCACCACCTCTACTCCTTGCATCCTCATCATTCCTCTATCCTCCCTCTCATTCACACACATATATTCTGTCTTAGTCCAGCTGACCTTCATTCCTCTTCTCTTTAGAGCATATCTCCATATCTCCAGGGTCTCCTCCACCTGTTCCCTACTCTCACTACATATCACAATGTCATCTGCAAACATCATAGTCCATGGGGACTCCTGTCTGATCTCGTCTGTCAACCTGTCCATCACCATTGCAAATAAGAAAGGGCTCAGAGCTGATCCTTGATGTAACCCCACCTCCACCTTAAATGCATCCATCACTCCCACCGCAGACCTCACCGCTGTCACACTACCCTCGTACATATCCTGTACCACTCTTACATACTTCTCTGACACTCCTGACTTCCTCATACAATACCACAACTCCTCTCTAGGCACCCTGTCATTTGCTTTCTTCAAGTCTACAAAAACACAATGCAACTCCTTCTGACATTCTCTGTACTTCTCCATCAACAGTCTCAGAGCAAACATCGCATCTGTAGTGCTCTTTTCCAGCATGAAACCATACTGCTGATCACTAATCATCACATCCCTTCTTAACCTAGCTTCCACTACTCTTTCCCATAACTTCATGCTGTGACTGATCAATTTAATCCCTCTGTAGTTACTACAGCTCTGCACATCACCCTTATTCTTAAAAATCAGTACCAAAACACTTTTTCTCCATTCCTCGGGCATCCACTCACTTTCCAAGATTTCATTAAACAATCTGGTTAAAAACTCCACTGCCATTTCACCTAAACACTTCCATGCTTCCACAGGTATGTCATCTGGGCCAACAGCCTTTCCATTCTTTATTCTCTTCATAGCTATCCTTACTTCCTCCTTGCTAATCCATTGTACTTCATGATTCACTATCCCTACATCATCCAACCTTCGCTCCCTCTCATTCTCTTCATTCATCAACCCCTCAAAGTACTTTTTCCATCTCCTCAACACACTCTCCTCACTTGTGAGTATGTTTCCCTCATTATCCTTTATCACCTTTACCTGCTGCACATCTTTCCTACCTCGGCCCTCTGTCTAGCCAATCAGTACAGGTCCTTTTCTCCCTCCTTAGTGTCCAACCTTTCATACAACTCTTCATATGCCTTATCCTTAGCCTTCGCCACCTCTCTCTTTGCCATGCACCTCATCTCCTTATACTCCTGTCTACTTTCTTCATCTCTCTGACAATCCCACTTCTTCTTTGCCAACCTCTTTGCCTGTATACTCTTCTGTACTTCCTCAATCCACCATCATGTCTCCTTGTCATCCTTCCTCTGTCCTGATGTGATACCAAGCACCTTTTTAGCCGTCTCCCTTACTAACTCTGCTGTAGTTACCCAGCTATTTGGTAACTCTTCACTGCCACCCAGTGCCTGTCTTAACTCATCCCTGAACTCCACCTCACAATTACCCTTTTTCAATTTCAACCATTTGATCCTTGGTGCTGCCCTCACACTCCTCCTCCTCTTCTTGATCACTAACATCATTCTACAAACCACCATCCTATGCTGCCTAACTACACTTTCTCCGGCCACCACTTTACAGTCTCCAATTTCCTTCAAACTGGCCCTCCTACATAAGATATAATCCACCTGTGTGCATCTTCCTCCACTCTTGTATGTCACCCTATACTCCTCCCTCTTGTTAAAGTACGTGTTCACCACAGCCATATCCATCCTTTTTGCAAAATCCACTACCATCTGACCTTCTGCATACCTTTGTTTAACACCATACCTACCCATCACTTCCTCATCCCCACTGTTCCCTTCAAAGACATGCCCATTTAAATCTTCTCCAATCACCACTCTCTCACCCTTGGGTACAGTCATCACCACTTCATCCAATTCACTCCAAAATTTTTCTTTCTCATCCATTGCACACCCAACTTGTGGAGCATATGCACTAACAACATTAATCATTACACCAGCAATTTCCATCAAAGATGCATCCACTACCAGCAACAAAAATCACTTGCAGATCAGTAAAGCCAATAACTCTGCTGGTGAAGCACTATTCTCTTGCACCATAGCCAAATTATGGGACTCCCTCCCACCCACAATTACCTCCGTACCATCATGCACCTACTTCAAAACTTTACTAAAAGCGCACCTAAAAACATGCTGGCTATGCCCTTGCAACTCCCACTCTAATATCACCCACCCCATCCAACCACTACCTTTCTTTCCACTCCACTAACTACCTTGATTATAGCAAGCTCAGATGCTCATAAGCCTAGTACTTATACAGCAGGAACTTCTTATTTTAACATTTGTTAATGTCTGTTATGTACTTCACAGATAAAGATTCTAGTTGTCTACTGATGTACTATGTTCTTCATCTGTAAATATGTTGTAAGTAATTGCTATGTAAATTGTTAATCGCTATGTAATCCAATGTAACTACTGTCTGTTTATTTTAACTGTGGAGCTTTTCTCCTGGGCCTCCGCTGAAAATGGACCTACGTCCAGTCGGATACTCCCGGTTAACAAATATAAATAAATAAATAAATAAATAAAATAAAATAATAAATAAATAAATTTCCAGCTTCATAAACATCACTCTATCCGATACCCTTTTCACCTCAAAAACACTCTTCGCATACTGTTCCTTCAGAATAACTCCTACGCCATTTCTCCTCCCATCCACACCATGATAAAACAATTTGAACCCACCTCCAGTACACCTAGCCTTACTCCCCTTCCATCTGGTCTCTTGCACACACAATATACTAACCTTCCTTCTGTCCATCATATCAGCTAGCTCTCTCCCTATACCACTCATACTGCCAACATTCAAAATTCCGACCCTCACTACCACAGTCCTAGCCTTTCTCCTCTCTTCCTGCCTTCAGCCATGCCTTCCGCCTCTTCTCCTCCTTCGGCCAACAGTAGCCCAATTTCCACCAGCACCCTGATGGCTAACAGTACTGGTGGTGGTCATTGTTAACCTGGGCCTCGACTGATCCGGTATGGAAATATTAACTGGTGACTGCATGAAAAGATTTGGCGAAGTTTTACACCGGATGCCCTTCCTGACGCAACCCTCCCCATTTATCCAGGCTTGGGACCGGCACAAAGAACACACACACACACACACACACACACACACACACAGGGACAGGGCAAGAGTGTGTCCATGATACAGAGTTCTTTTCAGTAGTAACTGATTTGGTGATGCATCCACTACCAGTTTCATAACTTATGTGGAGTTTAATCACAGTTACAATCTTCACTTATGCAGTGTTTTCAAAAGTAATGAGTTTTCTAAAGTAATTACAATTTAAGGTCCATAAACTTTCAAAAGTGATAATCAATTTTGTTACTGTAATAAATATTCAGTATCCAATAACATAATAAAGTTTTTTACGGAATTTTTTGAGAAATACTTTTATGTACGAAATATATACTGATTAATAATTAAAATGATGTGCAGAATGTGTATGTATGTGTGTATGTATGTATATATATATATATATATATATAAATATATGTATATATATATATATATATATATATATATATATATATATATAGTTACTTTAACATCACTTCTGGTTTGATTAGATTTATTGTATCACACCAGAGATTTAAACTGTAAATTCAAAACATACATTTTTTCATGCCATTATTACCATGTAGTATTGGTATAATTCCCCCATTTACCATACTGGTGGACACTCATGCACACACCTGCACACTTTTATACATTACTAGTTTACCTCATCCACTGTTTTCTGTACTTTTTGTGTGTTTTATTTAGTTTTCATTGTATAAACATGCTTTTTGGGCTGTAAACATGAAACCTGTCATACAGTTTTATTTTTTTGCACATCACTTACATTTCTTTCCTGAGCTGTTAATAACTTAGTTTTTTATGCACACTAATACACATGGATGGATATTTACTATATATTATTAGACAGATGCATTTTTATATTTATAGTGTTCTAGTTTGATTATGTTTATGGTTAGATAGCTATGTGTTTTTCTTGATTTTAGATCTTGTCACAGACCTGATGAAGGCTTTATTGCATTAGTTAGCCAAAAGCTAATGTACATTTATGCTTTTCTTAGTATCTGATCTTGGAATGTGCATTGGAAATAGATAGGTAGTGTTTTCTTTAACTAGGATTTAATTTGATCTATTCAGTAGTAGTGCGTGGGGGGGGGGTATTTGCTGTTCTAAAATGCACTTTTATGGCCTTGTTTATATTGTTTGCTATAAATAGGCTGGTTTAAAATTAAATAATATGTATATTTTCCACACCTTCTTCTAAGTTTATAAAAGCTGATATGTTTAACATTGTTAAAATATTTCTTATTTTTGGTTACTGAGGATAGCTTGTCTGTGATGAATAAAGGCTTGTTGCTTTGGAACACTACCTGGGTTTCATGATTTTTTGGAAATTATTGTGACTGAGCTCATCAAAGAAGTTTTATAACCACTAGTTTCTCTGTTTTGTTAACACTTGTGGTAGTGAGGTTGGAACTATACAGTTTCCTTTGCTTATTCATTTTTTTATTTTTTATTTTCATTTTTTTTTTACTTTTTTAAATATTCAGTATCCACACACATAATTTCAGCATGAAGCTAAATTGCATCATTAAATGGTGTGATCAAATCAGGTTAGGCAATGAAGGAAGGTGCTGAGTAGCCATCTATCAACTCTTTACATAGAATAGTCCCTATTTGGTGACTGCATCCTGAAAACATGAAACATGGAGAATGTCCAGAAATTTTAGGATAAAAATGTTTTTAGCTATCATCGAATGGTTGCTAAAGCAATTATTTTGCTAATTTGGGAATTAAGTTCTTAAATAAATGTATTAGAGTTTTTATCTCTATAAAAGTGAGTTTTATATTAGCAAAAACAAGAATGCTAGTCCTTTACTTATTCTTATTTGTTAAGTACTTTACAACAAAACTATTTTTCTGTTTAAATCATTTAAAGCAATACACATCTGCTATGTTCATTACATATAGTGAAACAACCAATCTAACTTCAAAGTATATATTATATTACTAAACAAATACAGCTATATGCACTATGTACAATTCATGCCTGTGGCAACTAGATTAAATGAAAGGATAATGAGATCACCAATGAACTGTCTGTTAAAATATTTTAGAGATAAATACAATAGCATTTAAGTAACTTTTATTTCAGGTCTTATTGAGCATATTTCAATCACAAGCGTTTTAAGGCTAACTTCTTATAAGGTATAAAGTGATGAACATTTTGTAACAGTTACTTTATTAATATTTTATGCATGAAAATATTTTTATGAGTTTTTTTCGTGTGTTTTCTATTGTCTTTTTATTAGTGCTTTATGATTAGGAAGTGTTTGATTATTGGCTGGACAGAAGTTACATGATATTGTGTTGGGGTATTTAAATTGTGTAAAAATCAAGGTTAAACAAATTCTGAAGAAGTCTATGCTACATTCTGAAGAAAGCACTTAATTTTGTTATTTCAAATAAAATTGGTGTGGTACTGGTGTGTCCGTTTGTTCCTACTGCTTTGGTAGGGGATTATTATATGCTCATTTGGATCTTGGTTTTGTTCATTCATTTCAGTTTTATTCAAAGGGTAGAGCAGTACCGATGCCATATTTCTCCAGTAGCTGAATAGCATTCAACCTTTGATTAAGAGGTGTCTCCTTCTTAGTTGTTCTCACTTTAATTAACAGTGCTTGCAAAAAGTTGAAAGTCTTTAAATTGTGATTTAACAATCATTCAGAATCTCTGGCATTAAGTTTCTTTGTCAGCACTAGTATAAGCCAGAGAAGAGATAGTTAATCATTTTTAAGACATTTAAGTACAGGAGTATTGAGTAATACTATATCTTTCTGAACTGCGAAAATTTCTCTCCATAAAGCTTGTACAAGACAATTCACATTTTCTCAATACAACTTAACATAGGTACGTTCAAGCAAAATATGTTTCCAATTTGCTTTAAGTTCATTCTTATATCTCCAACATCTAAGTTGCTCATTCTTACATACTTCCCAATTCTCTCAGGTGTAAATAAGGCTTTATGTATACATTTCCATGAATTTATTTTCCAAAACTGCACTTTTGAAGTATTTCCTACTGATTTTAAAACAGAGCTTTTATCAGCCTCAGACTATATTGGTCATTCAGAAAAATGAAACACCAACATTTATCATTAATTTCTCCCCTGTATACAATAGAAATTGTATAAATATCAGATAGAATTATTTTATGTTCTTCATATTTCTATATGTATATATTAACATATATACTCAAGAAGATTAGGTATGTTTTGGTTAGAGGATTTATTATTAATTGTAAATAACTACTGGGAATGTATTTTTATTCAATATAAATGTAACCAATCATCCAATCATCTTGTTTATTCTTAAAGTCAGAGGTTAAACTACTGATATATTTAAAAAAGTTAAGTTGTGAAAACAATTATACCAAGTTAAAAATGTTTATCTTTCCAGTACATTCATTTATGTAGATCAGCCATTATCACAGATCTTGTTTATCTTTCCAATACATTCATTTATGTAGATCAGCCATTATCACAGATCTTGTTTATCCTAATAATGAAACCTTTGGCAACATCAGTAAGACAGAATAGTAAGAATATGCAAAATGAGTGTAACATCAAACTTATCTCACAATTCAAGATATTATTAAAAAATATATTGATATCATTAAGATACAATTTATATAATATAAATCAGTGAGCTTTTATATATTATACTGGAAATAATTGCATAGTGCTAGCCATATCGTATTATAAGACAAATCTAAAAGGTTATGTAATATTTTTATTTAATTTATTTCCAATAGTGTTAAACTACGTTATTTCTAATTAGAATAGTAGTTGTTATCTAAACAGTGTACGATTACCTCGAAGATAGCATAATCTAATTTGATGATTATATGCTAGTATAGATTTAGTAGGGTGCCACAAAAAAATCTTAGAACAGATTTGTTCATCAACCTTTGATGTGATTTGTTAGGCATCAACCCCATTGTCTGAGTAATGCATAAGAGTCAAGGTAAGATCATCATTTTAATTAATTGTAACCTTTCCTCAAATTTAAGATACAGTTTTTGCCAATTGTTAATTTTGGAATTAAATTCTTAAATAAATGTCTTAGAATTTTTATCTCTTGCATCTTGCCATTTCTATTTAACAAATATTCCATAATATTTTAACACTTGTGACTCCCAGTCAATATTAAATTCTTTAATATCTGGGTTATACTGATCTGTATAGTATAGCTTTATTTTTATTAAATATTAATCCAGAAATATTCCCAAATTCTTTCATCAGTAAACTATTTTCATCAATACATGTTTTGATATCTGTGATTTATATCATTTTATCTATAAATAAGGCAATTTTGAGTCATACTGACTTTCTGTTTTGATGTTTTTAATCTTATTATTCTGTCTTAATGCCCAAGCAAAAGGTTCAGTTGCTAATGTAAACAATTTTGGCAATAATGGGCAACCTTGTTTGATACCCTTATTTATTTCAGGAAAAAATAGATTAATAAGAACCTATTTTAACAAATACTTTGATTTCAAAATAGAAATTCTTAATAGTATGATAAATTCAGATGGAAGTCCAAATAAACCTAGTGTTTTAAATAAGTATTGTCAATTAGCTAAGTAAAATGCTTCTTTGATATTTAAACTTAAAAAGGCTACCTCTGTTTTGCTATAGTTTACAATATCAAGCTATGTTAGAATCATTTAATGTTATCTACTGTTTATCTGTATATTATAAAACCTGTTTGTTCTCCATTAATTAAAACAATAATAAATATTTTCAGTCTGTCTATATAAATAGAAACAAGAATTTTATAATCCATATTTAACAGTGAAATTGGTATATATGATGAACAATGAAAGGGATCTTTATTCTGTTTCAATGCGGGCATTATATGTGAATATTTCCATGAAGGACGGATAATTTTATCCAGTATTTTTAATGTTGTTTCATATATTTTATTAGACATGTATATAAGAGAGATTTAATTGTTATTACATTAATGACCTATTGTTTCAATTTCTTGTGAATGTTTTTTAACTACATAATATTGATTCATTTACAGGAGCCGATGAATTCTAATGACTGATACTTCTGTAATGATTTCTAAATTCTACATGTATTTCAACAATTTCAAGTTTTATTTGTATTTATTAATGTATCTATTGTATTTTTAATCTCCTGTATGTGATTTTTCCTTGCAAAATGTTAGCTTTCCTTATCCAATTATGCATATCTTTATGGGTCATTGAACAGATTGTTAAATTTCTGTTTTTAAATTTCTATTGCTGAATTATGTTGTAATGTTTCTTGACATTTTTGTTAATGGATTCGGCTTGCATCAAATGTTGTATTTTCCCACTGTGTACTAGAGATTTTATTGAATATAACTCATCTTAAATACCAAATAGTGATTTATGCCACTGTTTAGTTTTATTCCTACTCTGAGTCAAAATATTCCCACATGGGTACATTTTAAAAGAATCTCATACCACTGCTTTACTAATTTCTGCCATATTTACTTTAAGAAAAATAATTATTTCATTATCTAACCATTTATGAAATGCATCCAATTTTGTTATATATGTGATTCTATTTATCACTGGTATCCTATTATCATTGAATCTTAAGATAAGATTGAGTGAGATGTGGTCTGAGGACAGACATGAAACATTTTTCATTTTCAGATTTAGACATCAAAACATTTGATATAAATACTTTATCAGTTCGTGTCTGTGTACAAAATGTATATAAGTAATATGAGTATAGTAAGAAGTCTCAATTTATTTATTTAGAATTCATCTTTCAAATTCAGTAGATTAGCCCAGTTTTTTATATTTTAGCTGTTGCTGATATTCTAGGCTCTTCTACTGCACTAGATTTTTCTTTGCTAAATATCTGCTCCCATACCACCCTTGATATTGTTTAAATAATTTCCAAGTGTTTTAGCTTTAGCTGCTTCCATTCCCAGAATCCAGCAACTATGTGCTGTCATTAATATTTTATTAAAGTTCTATGATATTGCCATTGCAAACATCCCCTCATTGTTATTATATTTAAACAGTATCACAGGTATTACTATACTTTTTTCCATAAAATACCTATTCCTCTTCAGTTGCTTTTAAAAGTTGACTCAACTAATATTTCACTATGGATGAAATTAGTTGTTTTCTCTTTCTGTATATATGCTATATGTCTTTTATAGAAGAAGTACTTGTGGATTATTTAAAAGTATGCATTTTATAAAACTACCAATTTTAACCATTATTCAAACCATTAACATGTAAGGAAATGATTGTAAGATCTATTGTTTAATGATAGTATTTTTTTGCATTTTTGTCATTGATACAACTCATATAATCCACATTACATTTTGTAGTATGTAAACTATAACACTCGAAAATGAAATCCCAGCATCATTTACTTGTAACTATGTGGGAATTTATTGCAGGTTATGTATTTATTTATTTATTTTTGTAAAATTGAGTTTCTTATTTAATATATTTAGCCTGTCTTTATTCCAAACAACATATTTTAAATCAATTATATAATATCAAAAATATCTAAACTATGGAACACATCAGATATGAAACTAATGACATCTCTCTTTTCTTTCCATTTTGTAAAACCTCAATTCTACCCACAAGCATGTGAACAGAAACAGCGGCATGCATGAAAAGAAATCATATTGCTGCTGATCACCTACGCAGAACTTCCTGCAAAGGAAAATAAATCACAGAGGCTCCAATCACTTTTAACTGAGGTCATTCTGCTGCAAGATAGGGAAAGACAGAGACAATTCTGTAATGGTAATTTAATTGTATAATAAAATATTCAATTCCCATCTATATGGCAAGCAGATTCAGTACATCATCTCCTGCACATCACTTAACTTCTGAAGTACATCAACTATAACTTCTGAAGTACATCAACTATAAGTTTTAGTCACATGATGTGTTCATCAAACCATCACAACCACAAAACACTGTTTTGTAATATACTCTGACCAGAAATATTCAAGCAACACCAATATCAGTCTAGTGGATGAGGGGATGAATCCCTACTAACTCCTATCTCTAACATTTTGTTCAGGAGAGTTAATCTCTGTAAATTAAGCTAGTGTCCATCATGTTTACCTCACTGCAGTAGGGTGAGAGGAAGGGAACTGAGACAACTAATGGATTTAACCATTGCTAAAGTGTGACCCTAACTGTATAGAAAAAAGCTAAAGAAAAAAAACAATCATAATTAATCAACAACCATACTGCTGTAACATCTGTGTGTATATTAATTAAAATATGATTCTAAAAATGAAATTGTCAAAAATATACTATTTTAATTCTATTAGCAGATTTGCCGAATACCACAACTGAGCTATTGACTATTAATAAAGACAAAGGCCACTGCATACTCATATAATACATAGCAAATTCTGAATATTTTATGAACAGAATATTAACCTACTCTCTTACCTTGGATCACGCCAAAGGAGGGGTGCCATTGTATTATCATTTCAGATAGAGCAAAGGCATGTATATAGTATGCTATATCTAAATATTTTATATATATATATATATATATATATATATATATATATATATATATATATATGATTTTTTTCCTTTTGTGGTTATACATTAATACATATGTTTGCTTTATTTTCTCTCTTCTTTTTGTCACTTGTAGAACTGTCCACTAGAGTTAAAACAGTGTATGTTTCTTAAAGAAAAATTACATGTTTTCTTCTAGTACTTAAGTGATAAAGAAAGAATATATTTTTTTTTTCTTTTGTTTCTTGTTGGTGACTTCTGACCAAGCAGCTTTCTCTATAGCTCTCTGCAAGAAAGTATTTTTTTTTTTTTTCTCTGCAAGAAAGTAATAGATCAGTTCATGCCTTCTGCTATATATATTAGATTGTTATTCTTAGTATCAGCAATATCTTCTTCAACAGTGTTAAACATTCTAGGATCAGACTGTAAGAATATTTAAGTCTTATTTGGTATAACAGTTGAACTTATATGTTGTTTACCTTTTTATGTTTAATCAATGGCCAACATTTCTTCCTTTTCTCCAAGGTTGTATTAATATAGCCATTATCAAATCAAATGACATTGTGACAAAATTTCAAAATACACTTTGACCATGCTGATTTTAGAGCTAATTCCTTATCCAAGAAATATAAACACTTTACAACAATAAATCTAGACTGAATTAATGAATTTGTTGATATTGCCTTCCTTTAACACAATATGCCTCTTTATGCATGAGAGAATTTCTTGTAGGTCTAAAAACTGAGATATCCATGCTAACAAAAAGGAGGTATTATCTTCACCTACTATTTTTTCAGGTAGACCAAATATGATGTTGCATCTCATTCTTCTAGTTTCAAGATCCCCAGTCTTGTTTAAAAAACAATTATTTTGATTTAGAAGGAATTCTGTTTGAGTTTAATCTTCCTTTATTCATTATAAATGCAGGACAAAGTAGTTTTTTGATCTTCATAGGTTCATAGGTAGGTACTAGGCTATTGGTCCTAGGGCCTATATAAGCCTAGCCAAAAAGGTACCCTGGCTTTCACCACCCAAAAAAATATTTTCCTGGACCCCTGTTGAGCAGAGCCACAGAAGTGATCCCTGGGGTGAATTTCCTATCTCCCATCCAATCATCAAGATTTTTCTTGAAGAGTGCTAACAAGGAGCTTTGTTTGATATATATAGGTAGTTTGTTCCAGAGTATGGGAAGTCTCTGGGACAGGAATCTATCACTCCAGCATGTTCTGTTTATTGTGGTGACAAGGTTTAGGTCCCTAGAGTGTGTAGCTCGAAGGGATTGGGCTTTCTTTAAGTGGAGCATGTCCAATAGCTCTGGGTTTGACATAGCTTTGTATGTTAGGCATAGATCGCCTCTGAGTAGGCGAAATGTGACGGAGTAAAGCTGGAGTTTTTTGAGACTGTCTGCATAGGGCATCTGTTTGTGGCTGTTAATCCTCTTTGTGATGTATTTGTGTGGCCTTTCCAGTTGTTGTAGATGTCTTGTGAGGTACATACCAAAAGGGGCATTGTACTCTATAATGGGTCTAATGAGTGATGAGTAGAGGGGAACAATGACCTCTTTTTTCCTGGATGAGAAACTTTTTGTGATGAGGTGTACCATGTAGAAGGATTTCCTAACTACTGTGGCGATGTGATTATCAAAGGAGAGACTACTGTCCACCTGTGTCCCAAGGTCTCTTATCATACTTTTGGTGTTAAGTAGACTACCGCCTATGTGGTAGTTCATTGGTACAGAATTTTTACCAAAAAGGACGACAATGCACTTTTTGGCATTGAGCTTGCGGCCATGGCTTTGACACCAGGCATCTGTCTCAGTGAGGCCCTTTTGTAGGATGTCCACATCGTTAGGAGTTTTGATTATGGCTCCTAGTTTGCAGTCATCTGTGAACTTCATTAGCCAAAGACCTTCTGTGTTAGCCTGTACTTCAGAGAAGTAGATATCAAACAGGAGAGGACCCAGGACTGGACCCTGTGGTACTCCACTTGTCACTGGTCTGAAGTTGGATTTGGAGTCTGCTACTTTCACAGTGTGGGTTCTGTCAGTGAGTCAGTTGGCAACCCATCTTGTGACATAGGGACTTATTTTGTGAGTTTATCTATAATTCCAGAGTGGGGGGTGGTGTTGAAAGCCTTGGCAAGATCTAGATAGGCTGTGTGAACTACCTTACCCTCATCTACGGCATTGGTGACTGCTTCAAAGAAGTCTATCAGGTTTAGGAGACATGATCTGCTATTACATACCCGCACTGGGTGGGGTCCAGAGTTTGGAGATTACCAATGTCATTGTTTATAAGTTCCATGATGATATGTTCCATAGCCTTGCAGACCAGGCTCGTCAGGCTAATGGGGCGGTAGTTCCTGGGGTCTGTAGTGGCTCCCCCTTTGTGGAGTGGGATAACCGTGCACCATTCAGTGGACACAAAGCCTGAGGTGAGGCTATGATTGAACATGGTACTTTGGTGGGATGCCAGTTCGTTCTGTAGTTCATGTAGAACGCAGCCTGGGATGTTGTCAGATCCCATGGATGCTGTGTTCTTGGCTTTGGAGAGTGTGTTTTTTACCTGTGCAGCTGTGATTACAGGAACTTTGCATTCTTCCAGTATAGAGATGGGCCCTTTAGAGGGTGAGAGGGGGGGTAAAGTTAGCACTGAACCTATCTGCCAGGATGTTGGCAATATCAGTTGGTTCTGTATATTTAGTGCCATTGTGCTGTAACTCAGAGCAGATCTGAATGTTGCCATTGAGATTCTTGCCATGGCTATAGAATGCTTTGTGGTTGTCTTTAGAATCAGTGGCGATTTAGTTTTCGTAACTGGCTTTGAAGGATTTTATGAGGGATCTCAGCTTCTTACTGAGTCTGACCAGAGAGTTCCTCCAATCATGGGATTTTACTCTTTTTTGCAACAGTTTCATTCTTCTGTTGTAAAGTTTGTTTATGGCAGGGGACCGCCAGATTGGCTTCCTTTTTTTGGAGGAAAGCATCCTGGTTTTCTTAGGGATTGCACGATCCTTGCACTCATGTAAGTGCTTATAAAGTGCATTTGTGTAGGATTCAGCAGTCGTACCTCTATTGTCCTTCTGCATGGGTGTCGTGAAGTTTGCCACTTCTGTCTTAAGAAGCGTGAAGTTGACTTTGGAGAAATTTTTTATGGTGGTTTCCCTAATGGGGGTGGGGCGGGATGTGGATGTCTAGGGTGATTAGCTTGTGGTCGGATCTGACCAACGAGGAATTGACCTCTGGTGTGGAACACTGGCTGCTCATGTTGGTAATGACCAAGTCTAGGACATAGCTGCCCCTGGTGGGGATGTGGATAAGTTGATCCAAAACATTGGAATGTATGAATTCCAGAAAATGTTGAGCAAAAGAGTTGGTACGAGTAGTTTTCTCAGTTAATGGTGGGGTAGTTGAAATCGCCCATTATTACAGTGTTAGGTTGTACCCTGATATTTTCCAGTGTATCAAGAAATGAGGAGTGGGAATTCTGGGGCATGGTGGGGGATCTGTAGCAAGCTACAATTTGGATTGCGGCCTTGCCCAGAGTTAGATGCATTTGGATAATCTTGGATGCATTATACTGAGCAACTAGCCTGGAGGTGTGGATATTTGTATTTGAGCATTATGTTTTTGAATCATGGTTTTCAGTAGTTATATTTCTTTGTTGCTGTTGCCTTGCAGAGTTCTTAATTTTTCAGTGCAAGTTCTTGAATTGATATTAACACTTTCTGAAAATCACTCTGGGGATGTTTCTGTGTGAGTACATTTGGATAAACCCATCTTCTTCATTGGTTCTTTTAGCTGTACATCCACATACAATTGATTCAAGGTTAACTTTAGTCTATCCTAGTAAATAGGATTAACCTTAGCTAAAAAAAACATACAGTCACTGAGTCTGAATGCTTATAACAAGTCTGTCATATCTAATTTAGTAGCTATTTGTTTTAGGTAAGAAATCATGTCTCTTAGCAACAGAACTGGAAGGCAGGTGTTCTTCACTGCATTGTTTACAGAACTTTTAACAGTTCCTAAAGTTGAATCTAAACTCTCAGCTTTTTAACCATTTAAGGACAATTTAATTTGAATATAAAACACTTCAGACATCACTAAGTCTTGTTTTCTAATAGATTTTATCTTGACAGTTTTGCCAAATGCCTGCAATTTCTTCTATATAATTACATGTCCTTTCCTTGAATAAAGAGGGATCTCAAGAGTCTGGTGATGAACTAATGCAGTTGCTAATGTATATTATACAATACCTCCCCTAAAACGTGCACGCTGATTGGCCAGCCCAACCAGCGTGCCCGTTGTAAATCCCTCAATATACTAACGGAAAAAGGTCCGGTCGCCCGGACTTTTTCCGTTAGTATAAAACACTGTCTCGCTATGTTAAAAGAGTTTAACATAGCGAAACAGGTTTACAAAAAGCAACGGAGATCTCCGTTGCTTTTTTTAAAGCTGTCTCACTATACTAAACTCCTTTAACATAGCGACACAGTGTGTAAAAAGCAAAGGAGATCTTGCGATCTCCGTTGCTTTTTTTTTAAAGCTGTCTCGCTATATTAAATGGGTTTAACATAGCGAGACAGCTTTAAAATAAGCAACGGAGATATCCGTTGCTTATTTTAAAGCTGTCTCGCTATGTTAAACCCATTTAACATAGCGAGACAGTAAAAAAAGCAACGGAGATCTTGCGTTCTCCGTTGCTTTTTTTTTAAAGCTGTCTCGCTATATTAAATGGGTTTAACATAGCGAGACAGCTTTAAAATAAGCAACGGAGATATCCGTTGCTTATTTTAAAGCTGTCTCGCTATGTTAAACCCATTTAACATAGCAAGACAGTAAAAAAAGCAACGGAGATCTTGCGTTCTCCGTTGCTTTTGCCCACAGTTCTGATGTACTGCGCAGGCGCGCAGTACATCAGAACTGCCGCAGAATACCAGACAGCTGCGGAAGGGCAGTAAAGAGGCATTATACAATGCCATTATTTAAGAAAAGTAATTATTTCTTTTCTTAAATAATGTCATTATAATAATAACCCACTTCTGGGTGTGGGTAATGCTGGATTTACCCACGGTTGGCTTTGTTTGGTCCCTCGGGCTTCGCCCTCGGGACCAAACCACGCCAACCGTGGGTAAACCCAGCATTACCCACACCCAGGCGTGGGTTATTGCTATAATATTTCTGGCACAAATTTTCATGCAGTATCACTATGACTCTCTCTCTCTCATTTTTGAATATATTTCTCCCACCTTTGTCTTAGTCTTGTTTCTGTTTAGTTTAATTGTTTCTTAGCAGTTCTGAAACTTGTATTCTTTTTTCTGGTAACAATAAAGTAAAATACATTTCTGATTTGAACCTTAGTCTTCTTTTCATGAATACTTAGGAAAGTAATAAACCTACAGCTTGCAAAGGCATATTTCCATAGTGCAATACAAAATAAATATCCACCCAATCTGACATATCATATTTCTTCAGCATATTTTTGACTGTTTTGATTAGGAGTCCTACTTGCCCATTTGATATTGTGGACTTGAACTGATCTGATGGAACTCATAACATCTTCAAAAATATTTACATTCTTGAATTACAAATTATGGACCATTATCTGTCATCACTTGCTCGGGAACTCCGTGATTTGCAAAGATTAATTCAAGTAAGCTTATTATGGTAGACAGAGTGGCATAGTGATACAGTGAAGAAATGAGCAAGAAGTTCTCTTGTCCATATATTGGCTGGGGTCCTTTCTGTACACAGTCCGTGAGCACTGCCTGGTATTTTATGTGCATTTTTTCTGTGAACTCCTGTTTCCTTGCATATGCAAAAGACATACAGTAGATAGATTGGCAGTTCTAAATTGTCCACAGTTGTGTATATATGAGATACAGAAGAAAGGCCTGGCAATCTACTTCCATTCTCTTCTTGCTAAGCGATCTCTGTGGGTGGCAGTAGATGTTTATGGTGTCACTATAAGAGAGGGGCAGGAATGGACAGTACTGGATGGATTATAGTTGAGGCTGTTATGTCCTTCAACTGAATCATTCTTGGATATTTCATATAACAGTCACCAGCCAACAGATAGCTGAAGTTATTATTCTGGTACAAGTCTACTCACAGTTTTAGCCAATGTAATGTCAGAATTTCATGAGGAATCAGTTCTTGTTTCTGGATTTTGATTAGTTTTGCTCTGTTTGTTCCATCTGTGTTGTCATGTTAGTTCAGTTCATATCATCTCTAGTACTTTCTTTAGCATTAGATATTCCCAAATGAAACTTATGAATTTTCAGAAGCATTTGATTTCTCAGTTGTAATGGAATTGTGGCTTGCTTACTTTTAAACAGCATAATGTGAATACACAGCCATTCACCTCTGTAGGTACAGTATAGCTAGATCAGTGGTTGTAAATGTCTCCTGTGGTCTAGCCACCCTGACATTACAGCTGATCTTAACAGACAAATTTCCATATATTCTGTGGTAAGTCTTCTTCAACTTTTGTTGTTCATCAGGTGCCAATGGAATCTGTGTCACAACCCATAGATCTTCCAGAAATTCTTCCAAGTTTTAAGTGTTTTCATCCAGCTAAGCCCTACTTGACATGTAATCAGTATTAGATTTCTCAGTCTTACTGTACTTCTGCATAATATTTACAAAGAGTCAGCAATATTCTTTGAAATATTGCAGGTGATTTACACAATCATTGCTTGAAGATCCTTTGCACAAGCTTCTGATCTGTATCCATTTTATCATGGTTTTCATACACATAATCATTACGTATCTGACAACTAAAAACTGGTTTGCATTTCTTTCGCAGTCTGTGCATATCTAGTCTGAACATCTGTCAAAGCTGTTGACAAATAAGCACTAGGTCGATGCTTTTCCAGTAGTTTTGCTCCCAGCCCTTTCTGGTTTGCATCTTTTTGAAGCATCACAGGCAAAGCTGCATCAGAACATTCAGATGTAAAAAAAACATTTTGGTGTAGTGTGTAGGTGCAGTAGTAACCAGTCTCTTTAATGCAATAAAACTCTTTAGTTTATTCCTATATCCAGCTCCAGACTGCATTCTACTCAAGCATTTTTCTCCAAGGTACACTTGTATCTGACAAATGAGATATGAACTTAAGTATTGTACCACCCCCAAGAATCACATTAATGAGGACTTGCCTGTTGGAGTTTGCATATTTACAATAGCATGTACCTTTTCTGCATCTGGTTGTAGCTGATCAGCTGTAAGAAGGTGCCTCATGTACTTCAGAGACGACACTTTCATCTGGCATTCTGCTTTGTTTATTCTCAAATGCTGTGACCTTAACTTAAGTCTGATGTCACACTGTTGTTTGGTAGTCTTAGACCAAAATCTCATCAGTTATGTTCACAGTTCCCTCTAAGCCTTCAAATATATCAATTAAAGGTCTTTAAAAATGTATTTGTAGTATGGTAATCTTGGGAATTTATATCTACTTAATGATATGTTAAAGATACATAGCTTTAAATTAGCTTCATCTAGTCTGATTTGCCAAAATCCTAGATTAGTTTCCAACCTTGACAAAAATGTTGCATTAGACATAAGTAGCAACTACTTCCTCTACTGTGGACAAAGAACAGTAATCCCTTAGCATTAATTTGTTAAGGTCCTGTGGGCCTATCCATATTCCAGCTTTGTCTTGTTCCAAAATGGTTACTGTACTCTTAACCTCGTCTGTAGCCTTATTCAGATTAGCAATCACAAACCTAGCTGTTCTGCGCACACAGACTCTGTTTTCTTTCAGAGCTATGAATATTTTGTATAGAAGATGGATCCCTATCTCAGCTTTTCATGGCAATTTAATTCAATTTGCAGTCTTCTAGACCCTTAAACAAATCAATATATATTTTTTATAAATGGCAGTCTTAATTTTCTTGCATCTGTCATGATGCATCTGCATTTCCAATATTGCTAAGAAAACAAACATGTTTTACTAAAATTTGCTTTTTATTCAAATGAGAGTCTTTTCTGTCTAATTACATTTTTTTTCAGTACTACTTTTGACTTAATATTTCACCAGTTCACACACTGGCTGTCTGTTCCAGTCTAGTGTTCTGGTTGCCTAAGTGAATATGCAAAGTATTCTGGCTGTGTCTGTAAATATGCAAATTACTCATTTGCTTAGATCCACAGCCCCCCCCCCCCCTCAGCTCACCCAGTGAAGAGCAAAAAACACTTTATTGTAGCCATCGGCTTATTACATTTAGATCTACACCTCCCCCCAACTCTTCCATCAAAGAGCAAAACAAAAGCAAACTTTAGTGTAATAAGGCAATGGCTGCACTGTAGCCATCAGCATTTTACAGTTAGATCCACACCGTCCCAAGCTCTTCCACTGAAGAGCAAAAACAAAAAAAGCCATTCTTTCTACTGACATGCCCTTCCCTTCCTCCCTCCCTCTGACCCCAGCCAGTCAGGTCGCATTGCTGTCCCCTGCCCTGACCCTCCTTCATGGGGGGGAGGGGGGATTTTTCTTTTACATTGTAGCAAGCGCTTGCTACAAATGTAACAAACAGTTGCTGCAGTTTTTAAACTGCCTGTACGGAGTGCAATGGAGCTCCTGATTTTAGTTAAAAACATTCTTTTAAGCTATAGCAAGCCGCTTACTATAAATGTAACAGATAATTGCTACAGTTTATACCTTGCCTGCATGGAGTACAATAATGCTCAGGTTTTAGTTAAAAAATAGATTTTTTTTTAACTTTTGAACTGTAGAAAACTACTTGCTACAATGTAGCAAGCAGTTGCTACAGTTTAGACCACACACAAAATGCTACAGCACTCCTCTTGTTTGGCCACAAATGCAATACTGGCTTTCAAAATCTGGTGTTGAATTAAAGAGAGATCCAGATTGGATGTTCGCACCCCCCCCCCCCCCCAATACTTTGCTCCCAGGGCATTTGCTCCTCTCACACTGCCCTAGCTATGTTACTGTATGTATTAGTTTATGCCCAGAGTAAGGCAACAGTACATATGCAGTCTCTGGTTTGCAGTTTAGACCAAAATTTCTGAATTTTTACTCAGATATTGGTTGAGCTTCATAAACAAGAGCTGCACATCTGAGCAACATTATTTTTCTAGGAGGTTGCAGTGAAGAACAGAACATCTAATCAGATGGGTATTAGACAATGAATAGCAGTAACAATCTGCACAAAGGAGCAGATAATTAAAAAGAAGCAAAGAATTAATAAGAGAAGCAACATTAGGCTGCTCTACAGCTGCTGCAGTATTCCAGTAGGTTGTGTGTGACTGAGGGGATGTAGGCCACAGTGAAGGTTGGATAAAGCGGCCAAGTCAAAGCATACTCATGCATACAATGCAGCATTGTACAACTGCATTTTTTACCCCTCCGGCATAAGAATGTTAGTATAGCAGCCAAAAGATAGGCCACTGTGTGTATACGCAGCAAGTACCAACCTGTTCTTTATATAAATAGGGAGGAAATGGGGTAGAGAGGAAAGCAGGAAAAGGGAGCAAGCAGAAGGAACCACACAATGGTAACCATAAGGTATGAAAATGCAGGAGGGGAAGGGTATTATTCCAGCAATAGAGCCCCTTGTGTAATATATAGAAAATAAGGGTAGGTGGGGAATGTAGCAAGGAATGGCTGTGGATTGGACAGAGGAAGGCAGGTAAAATGGGCAGAAAGACAAATATAAAAGAGACTCAGACTAACAGGAATGGTAGATAGACAAAAGGTAAGACAGTGTATTGACACAGAAAAATGGACAGAGGTGGATAAGTGGTGATGGAGAGTACTGGACAACAAAAAAAGAATAAGGAATGACACATAATGGAAGGAAAGCATTATGACAGGAAGAGAGCAAGGTCCTGGCATGGCTTGATGTCAGGCCAACCCACAAGGCAACACATGCAAGCATTACTCACCTGGGTAGCGAATGTTATGAGCCTGTTGTTAATCCACTGGCCCAGTAGGTAAGTTGACAGTCACATGACTCCACAGGCCACACCAGAGACCACTGCATGCTGTTTGGCAGCCATTGTCATCCACAATTGATTCTGAAGACAAGAGCAGACTTCTCCAGACCACTTTCAGCAGCCCTTGTTCTCTTCCTGAGAACTAAATACAGCAGTGACCCTTGTAGGTCACCTCCAGCAAGAAAACCCTCATCCCTCTGGTGAAAAACAGGCCTGGTGGCCACTGTTGATTCAATACCAAAGGCATCAACTGGCACAGTCCAAGGTAAATGTGGCCTCACCTTCTCTTCTTTCAAAACAGGACCTGCAGAAGGGTAACACAATGGGAAAAACTGATTACACACATTCTACAAACACAATCACAGTTGTACAATTCACTGACGTGCACATCATTTACATCCCACTGCCTGTAGTGGTGTGCCAACCTTCTCTGACAACCAGCCATGTTAAGCTTTCACTTATCCACCAAAGGGGAAAATAAATAAAGTAATATGTAAACAGGTAAGATAGCAGAAGACAATAGTTCATAAAAATGTTTGCAGTACAGTTCTGGCTTTCCCTTCTGAGACTCTACATTCCACTGATGAAGCAGGTGAGGGTGGCACCACCTCAGATCACCTCAACAATGCCTACACTCCTACATGACTCACCAGAACAGCTGATACCCAGGGAATCACCCGTTATCACAGAAATGAATGCCCGACATCTACTTACTGCAATGGGCCATTACACTGACTCAGCAGGTGCTCCTCAAGGTTCCTGTAGAGGAGCCTTGCATTCCACAGTGCTTTAGTAGTCATGGACACTCAAACAAGTTGGCTCAAGGAACCAAATGGCAGCTCCCAGTTCATGGACACATATTTGTTCACTGCATGTTGAGCCACATAGCAGTGCACTGTGGCACAGTTTTATGTCCTTAGCACTGTATTGCAACACTACAAATGGATACAGACATGAACTGTGGTGTCATGGATGTACACACACCAAATGCATGATCATAGTAGTTGCCTGGTTTAATTTCTCCAATATTTTTTTTCTGGCTTCTAATACCAGTACCTGCTTATTGGTCACTGTGATGTGCACAGCTACTGGATGTTACCAGTATGTTTGGCTAGTGCAATGTGCTGTGGCAGCAGTTCTAGAATGTTGGTGCTAAGCAGATTCAACATAGCTGCCATGCTAATTGGTCCCTGTTAAAACTTTAAAAAGTGTCAGTACAATTTTTCACAGTACATATAATTAGCATACAGCAGTGAAACAAAAGAATTTTGGTAAAGATTCTGTAAGACATACTGCTTCACAGAGTTAAGGAAAGAGTCCTATCTGGTAAAGCAACTCAGCAAGAACAATAAATGTTGGTGAATGTCAGGGACACACAGTTAACATTTGTGATTTACATGTAAATAGGAACCAAAACATTGACAAGGCACATCTCCATCTGCCTGTGACTGTGAGGAGAGCAGCAGTTACTTCTCTGGATCAACATCTGGGACTCCCCATCAGGCTCCATGCACATGCTCTACTTGTTCTACCTCTTTCTTGCAATGGACTGTATCATGCCTTGACATTGGTAGCCAAGATAGTGGATCCCACCAACAGTCACTCCATAGTAGCCTGATCTCCTCCACTGGAAGAAGTGATCCCTGACATCCACAATCTCCCAAAATACATGAGTACTGTGTTCACTTCCCATGAACATATCTCATCTCATAGTGTAGCAGTCGCATGTCAATGTGACTCCAACCTGTGCAAGGAAAAATGGCTGCACTTTGCCCTGAACACTGTTTAATGTGTAATGGTATTGTGATGTATGATGCACAGTGTGTCCACTTCATTCACTGCCTTGCATAGACTGAGAGCAATAATGCATGGACCATTCTGTCCTGTGGTATCACCTACTACTCCATCTGTCTGCACCATGCCATGTTGTGTGGCATGGCACACACAACTAAAATCTTGTACAGATTTCTGGATTGTATTACAGTGTCCTTCCTGATGTATCTCAGCAATGAAAATGTCCTTCATTAGGCCAAACACTTAGGCTCATAGGTTCACATAGTAGTACTATGCTAACTGCCCTTGTGGGCCATTTTAAGCCTAATCAATTACCCCATGTGAGAATCACACCCTGCACCTTGTGTCTGTAAGTTAAACACCTTAACTATCATGTCAACCGTCCACCCTCCCACTCTACAATATTACACATTCTTGCAGATATTGCACTAGAGGCCATTTCCTGCATGGTCTTGGGGGTGCAAATGGAGTGTTATTACCCAGGGCACTAGATCATATCTGACATTGCCTATAACACACAGCAAGCAGCATATTATATATGGTCTGCTCCCAGATTACATGGTATATGTATGTATAGATCTGTCTATGTTCTATGTGTGTGCGTCTACCAACCTGTTGACCCTGTGGAAAAATCTCCTTATAAGAAATATTTGTATAGGCCAGACATGTGCCAAATGTGGGAATCACAGGAGCTGCCTCTGTGTTGCATGGACATATTATAAATAATTTCTGGCATTCTAGACCATCTGGCAGTTAAAGGAGTGGAAGCCCTTCCTGTTGTTGTAGTACATGACCTTGGGATCACATGAAGTCCTGATGACAGTGAGTGTGCAATCTAGGGCTCCCAGAACTACAAAGAAATGGGCTGTGTTGTAACATGCCCACATAGTGTTGGTTCTCTCCTCTCTTCTGCTCTGCAATCCCAGGGAGCTAGATATGCTCATCCATGTGCAGTAGCATGATGTTAAGGAACAGATTCAAAATTCAGGAGGCTGATGCATGTGATATATTTAATGTGTCACAAGTAGGTTGCTGAATGATCCCTGTATCATAGATGGTAAGTTATACACATACTAGTATCTACAGTAACAGGCATACCACACATCCCTTCTATTCTGCTAGAAGGCAATACAGTTCAACTAGGTTCCTTACGTCTTCCTGCCAAGAAATATATGTTGCACAATATGCCTGTGAAATGGCAATATTTCAGTTGCTGTCTGTAACTCCTTTGTTGTTGTAGATGGCTTCAGCATACAAAATTGCAGGCACTGGCTCTGATGGCAGGTACTAGCATATGCTGCTGCTAATCCAAGCATTGTTTTCATTATGTACACTATGATTCTTTGTCTAACTGTGGATATGTGCCATGGCGCAAAGTGCCCATTTTATACATTTCTGAATCAGTCTACCATTTGGGTATTGTCATCTGCATGCACGGTGTGTCTCACTTGTACGGAATTCCTCATTTCAGTGTCGTTATGCATCCATTAGTATACAGTGCATATTCCATTATTTTGTCCCTTACATAACTACACTTTCTGTGTCTTAGAATCACTCACACATTGCATATTGTCATTGCCCAGGATAATCTGTTCTGCACAATGCACTATGTGTCTATGAATCATGGCTAGTATGTTGTATTCTGCTCCAGTATCAGGATTAAATATAACATATTAGCCATTTATGTGCAACGTTTCTAACCAGACTTCCTTCTCAGTCAGATTTTCAGAATTTTTGCCACACTTTATTACTTTGTTTCCCGTTTCTGATTCATCTTTGCATGGAATTAACAAACCTCATTTCCACAGTACTCACAAGCATTTCATTCTTTGAATTATTGTCTGTTTCTAGAATTTAATTTTCTGTTTATTTGATTTTTTTCCCCAGTTAAAGCACACTCTGGAGTAATGGTCAGTTCTATCACACATCCTACATACCTAATCGTTTACTTTTCATTACCTCTTTCCCTATCGATCCACTACAAGTACACTGATTAAGGTGATTTACTACTCATTTGTTACTAAGGGTAAAGGGGTATGCCACAGGACTTATCTCCTCTATATAACTCTTCGGTGTAACCCAAGGAACTAAATAGAGGCAACTGCTTAAAATAAAAGGGCAGGATGCCTGAGAGACCACTTTACTCAAGGAAGTAGTGATGGTCCTATACTGCACCTATTGCATGCCCCTCCCTGATGGTGTCACACTGTCCCCACTGCATGCCCCTCCCCTGACTTTTTACACAGCACATTAAGGACATCAGGACATCCCTCAAAACATCGCCTTATGACTGCCTAGATGACACTTGTGCTACGATAGTCTGTTGCCTAATAAGGAATGAATTAGCTTAGTTGAGGTAATTGATCAGATAATTGGTAGGTACATAGGGCCCCACATTTTTGAAAGGTTATGGTGCCATATTTGACCATCAGTTTCTTATCCTCATATTTCACTGCATTTTACTTTGTTGACTTTGTTTTCTCCCTAGTCTCAGTTTCTGTGTCAATTTTACAGTCCTTAATATCATTAATTAGTGATTTTAATTCATACATTTGTTGACCAGATAAGCCCCCTGAATGCAACATCCCTTTACAATTGTGACTTAAGAGTAATATTTCATCAGATGACTTGCTCGTAGTAGGCAAGTAGAAGTGGAAAGACCCAAACCCTGTACCCAGGACTACAGGAAACAGTTCATTAACAGCTCAGAAATTTATTATACATTCTTAGGTGTTTACTAGACTAATGACCACAAGGGCCTTTTTAAGCCTAGCCATGCATCCCAAATCTCTGACAAGTTCTAATACCCTTGATAGGTGTATGCATAGGCCTGAGAGATGAACCATTTACATGTTACCTGTGTACATTAGAGACATAGGTGCCAAACTAGGGATGCATTTCTGGTATGTCCTAGCTGCACTTGAATTGGGTTAGGGAGGAACTCTACTTTACAAGGATGGAGAGCCTGTTCCATAGACATGGTAGTCTCTGGGATACATACCTATCCCTCCAGCAGGTCCTATTTATATCACAAGCAAGGTTTAAGTCTTTAGAATGAGTAATTCTGGTGCTATTTGTTTTGTGGATATGCAGGAGGTCCATCAGAGTGGGGTCTGACAATGCCCTGTATGCCAGGCATAAATCTCCCCTCAAAAGCCTGTGGGAGACAGAATACAAGGATAGGGTCTTGAGGCAGTCTGTATAGGACATATTACTTATGCCCTGTATTCTTTTAGTGAGAACCTCTGTGGACATTCAAGTTGTTGAATATGCCTGGTTAGGTACATAGCAAAGAGGGAATTGTGCTCAGTGATAGGTCTGCTGAATGCCGAATACAGTGGAACAGACTTCTTTGGACTTAGATGCCATACGTTTGTTTAAAAGTTGTGCAACATAGAATGATTTCCTTACCACTGTAGACACGTGATGTTCAAAGGCTAAATTACTATCTATGTGTGTCTCTAAGTCCCTGACTACTGGGTCAACTCTAATGGGTGTGTTGTTAATATGATAATTAGCAGGGATGGATGACTTCCCAAAGGATACTATTATGCATTTCTTGGCATTTAATTTTAGTCCATGGCTCTGACACCAGTTGTTTGTCTGTGTCAGCCCCTCCTGGAGAACATTATTTCTCTGTGTTGACTGACTGTTTGTTATTCTGTATGTGATTTTAACTGCATAGTCAATAGTTCATTCACAAAACACACATCAATGGCTTTTAAAAGTGTGAGGTTTGTTTTCCTCAACAACCTGTCTTGCACTGTCAGTGCCAAATATAACAACACTCCTGATTAATGAATCACATAGCTCTCCAAGCTCACAAACAGTTCTTCAGTGTCTCACATCAACCTATATATATATATATATATATATATATATATATATATATATATATACATATACACATTCATCTATAGTCTCTTGTGCCCCCTGGCTTCTGGTAAAAATACATTTCTGATGTAAGGTACTTCTCTTTGGTTCACAATATGCCTGGAATTAAGTTTTCACAACTGCCAAATTGCTTTTCTCCACCTCACTTAGAGCAGAAGTACTACATACCTTGGTGGTTTCACTACACACTTGACTGGCTTCCCTACACCTTGCCACATATGAAATCAATCAGGTTCTATTTGGTCAAGTTCATTACCAATACTGAACTCCTCAATCACTGCCTTACATAGGAAATCACTGTGAGTGCAGTTTATAAGTGTGCGGACTGATTAATTTGTTTTCACATATTACCCTTTTCTGAATGCTGGTACAGTAGTAGAGATGGTGTATATACATGTTTAGGAGCTGGGTGCCTTGTTTCTCCACATGAGAGTAGTGCATGGGGTTGCCTCCCTTTGAAAAATGCTTTTTTTCATTAGGTTGAAATCCCAACCTGTTGTGACCAGCAGGTTGGATCCTCATCAAGTTTTAACTTGTGGAATCATAATGAAGTTCACTTGACTTTCTCTGGTCTGTCACTGAGACCACTCACAGTGAAATACTATTCAAATCTGTGAAAGCAGGGTTCCAGTTTTCTGTCAGATTTTCCCTACAATGTCAAAGTATATGGGGCTTGACTCATCAACATTTTGAACACAAACTTCAAGACAATCTTCCCAAAACTTGATGAAATATGCATTTATTGTGTTTTGCAAACTAGGAGTTTGTCACCTAAGGAAAAAAAATGCAAGATGGACTGTGTATGAAAAAAGTAATATAGTTTAGCCATTTGTTAACTGTTGTGAGATTTTAACAATAAAACCAAAGGACATTCAAAATATAGTAATTGAAGGAATGAAGTTATGTAAATGGTGGCTGCTCTGTTAAAATAAATAGCTATTTATGCAGATTTGCTTACTTCCTCAACAATTCTGTTATCATGTTAGGCCTTTCAGATTCAAGATCTGCATAAGGCATTAATGGGTTTGACACCAGCGTAGGTGAAAACTCTTAGAAGTGAAAAAACATGACTGACAGATGTGTTCAAAGTTTATTTGCAAGTGCCCAAGCCACTTAGGAAACATAAGTCATATCCTCATAACTCTGTTTCTTAAAAAGATACCACTTACACAGAGGGCAAAGCTCTATGCCCCAACACTGCTGACCAGAGTTAGAAAGCTTGATGGTTTCATTTGATTGCATTGGATCAAATGACCAATATGTTTTGGATAAAGGTAGAAGGACAGTGAAGCTACATGACAGTTGCTGCTGGCAACTAACTGTTTGACCAATCAGGTGAAATTATAATGCAGAGGCAAAAAGATTCCTTTTGGGTAAATAATGTCAGTAAGATGAAGGAGTCCTTATTTTCAAAAACAAGAAACAAATTCCAGTTGGACATTTAAAACGCAGAAATCCCTTCTAAACAGCAGAGACAATTATTTGTAAAGGATGCTGTACAAAAGATGGACATCAAATCTCTTAGCATGAACCAAAACCTTCAGATAGAGAAAGTGTTAACCAACGTGGACACTGCAATATGTAATGGAGCTAATTGGGTATTCTGGATAAGTGTGTGAGCAAAAATGGTCAAATTCATTTTTATGATGATCCATTTCCTGTCCCTCTGTTTGGCCTGTCAAGTCAGTCTTCATCAGATTTATTAGGATCCCAGCACTCTGACACATATAGGTTCATAGGTTCATAGGTTCATACTAGGCTATCTGCCCAAGGGCATTTATAAGCCTAGCCCATAGTTATGTGGCTTTCGCCACCCCTTTAGTTTGAATAAAAACTATGCCTATCATTTTGCTGTGCCTCTGTCAAGCAGTGACGCTGAAGTAATCCCTGGGGTATATCTGCAATCTCCCATCCATTGGTCAAGATTCCTCTTGAACAAGACCAGAGAGGTGCTCTGCCTCACATGTACCGGGATTTTGTTCCACAGCATAGGGAGTCTCTGGGTGATGAATCTGTCCCTCCAGCACGTTCTATTTATAACCGTGTCAAGGTTTAAGTCTCCCGCCCTTGTGGTTCTGAGGGATCTAGATTTTTTGAGGTGAAGCATATTCATCAAATCTGGGTTTGACATGGCCTTATATGTCAGGCACAGGTCACCTCTGAGCAAGCGGTATGAGACTGAATAGAGCTGGAGTTCTTTCAGTCGGGCAGCATAATGATTGTCCATATTACGTTTTTCCTCAACAACACTAGTTCTTATGTGCACATTCACACACACAAGCATACAAACATAAACACATGCATATACCCTCACACACACATACATATATGCATACATATCTGCATGCATGCATGCATGCACATGCACAAACACACACATATATACAAGCATACATTTGTACACACTTGCATATATATATATATATATATATATATATATATATATATATATATATACACACACACACACACACACACACACACACACACACACACATCCGTGCACACGAGCACACACAAACACACACCCACACACACCCATACACATGCACAAGCAAATACACACCCTGCACGGCACAAGACCCATACAGACACACACATACACACACACGCACACACACACACACACACACACAGACACACACACACACACACAGAGTACCAGTTATAATTCAGACTTGCTAGGATTAGGAAGCAGAGATAATGATACAGATGATTCATCTGAAACTGAATACTATGTTTATAAACAAAATGACCAGTCCAAATTACTTAGTGACCTCATAGACTACAACTGGCAGATGAAAGTCTAAAAATATTCCTAACTAATCTGAGTCTGAGTCTTTGGACATAGTAAAATTCGCATGATACAGCTTGATGGCAGATTTTATTGTTTTTATACATAAATATTTAACAAAAATGCCCACTGTCAACTATATGAAATTATTATTGCAATTATTACTACCATTATTATTATTATTATTATTAACTTTTGTTGAATAGGTAGATTAAAAGTAATAGTGACATATATTACTACACGTTTCCTAAGCTAAACAATATGTAGCCTTTCTTTTAAAAGCAGGCACTAACTTCCTTGCTACTTAAAAATCTGTTTTTTAATTAAACTTAAGTTCAGTGTAGATGATAGCATACTTCCCATTTTTGGGAATTAATTAAAAAATGCTTCATTTTCAAAACTAAAATAAAAAAATCTAATAACCTTCAGTAGCTAGATGTATTATGTAGCTCGCTCAAAATACAGTCAAAGCAAATGGCAGTTTCAGTAGCTATGATCTTAACATATATTTTGAGTGTTTTTTTGTTTTTATGTAGTGTAAGTCACTAAAATAAGTACAGCCTACATCTGATCTTAGCAAGGTGAGTGGGTGTTACACAGAGAGAAAGCAAGATGGGAGAACAAGAAGAAAGGGGAGGAGGGTTCCAACATTGGTAGTATACCTGGAAATCGCAAGTGCAATACCCCTGAATCCAAGCTTCTCCTGTGACAAGATTACAGAAATAGGGATTCTGGATCACCTTATTTACTTCTTGAAGAATCTGAATACAGAACAAAAAAGCAACAGTTAGATACAAACAGAGAATAACTAACTGGTTCAAAATATGGAAAGGAGTAATGACAAGGCTATATATTATTACCCTATTTAGTTTATACGTTAAATAAACCATGCAAAATGCTGGGTAACCTGAATCAGATGCTGGAATCAAAATTGTTGGGAGAAATATTAAAACTTCAGACATGCAGATGATACCACTCTAATGTCTGAAAATAAGGAAAGGTTCAGTTTTTTAAAATTAAATGGGAAAGAAATATAAGCTGTGACTGATTTTATTTTACTGAATTCTGAATTCTATAATTTGGCACACCATCAGCTATACAAAATTAGAAGTTATGTACTTACCATAACGTTCCATCTGAGTAGGTGGATTCATTTGTCTGCAACCTGTCGGTATGGATCCGATATCAGATCAGAACCGGCATGGTTTATCCAGCTATGGATCCGAGCTCCTAGCTCCTCCCCTCACCCATAATGCCCTGCTCTCCCTACATGACCTCAGATCGAGTTTGCCCTGCACCAACTACCCTAACCAAAGGGTAACACACCCTATGCAGGAAACTGACAAGGCCAGGGGGATAGGAGGGTGGGATGGTTGCAGACAAATGAATCCACCTACTCAGATGGAATGTTATGGTAAGTACATAACTTCTAAATCTGAAGTAGGAGAATTCATTTGTCAGCAACCTGTGGGACAGAGTCCCCAGCTACCTGAATCTTGGGTGGCCATCATGGAAGGATATTCCGGAGCACCGCAGAGCCAAAGGATGCTCTACCTCTAGAAGTGACGTCCAGCTTGTAATGAGTAATAAAGGTATGAGATGAAGCCCAAGTGGCTGCTGAACAAATGTCATCCAGAGGAACCCTAGACTTAAAGGCCGCTGAAGTAGAGACAGACCTGGTCGAATGAGCATGGACTCCCTCCGGTGCGGGCCTCCCAGAGGCTTGGTACACCAACAGAATACACTGAGAAATCCTGCGTGACAAAGAAACTTTGGAAATTGGTTTACCCAGATTGAATTTGGCAAAAGAAATGAACAACTGGTCTGATTGCCTATGACCAGCTGTCCTATGAAGGTAAAAATGAAGCTGCCTGTGAACATCCAAGGAATGCAGCTTGTATTCGCCTTTGTTTTGCTACTTAGGGAAGAAAACAGGGAGGTTGATGGACTGATTAATGTTAGCTTCCGAAGCTACTTTAGAAAGAAAGGAGGGATTGATCCTTAGGGACACCCGGTCCGGATGAAAAATCAAATAAGGCGGTTTCATGGACAGGGCCTGAAGCTCTGAAACTCTCTTAGCCGAAGTAATGGCTACCAAAAAAGCAGTCTTAAGGGACAAGTATTTAAGATCGACTGTGGCCTCAGGTTCAAAGGGGGGAGGGGTCAAGGCCTGAAGTACCAAGGAAAGATCCCACGGGGGAACCGTTTCTTTGACAGGGGGTCTGAGCAAAAAGGTGCCTTTTAGGAAGGTTTTGCATAACTTAGCCGACATAAGAGACCCTGAATCGTGTCCAACATGGTAATGAGATATGGCCGCCAGCTGAACTTTGACCGTGGAACTACTGGCGCCATCATTAAAGAGAATAGTAAGGAAATCTAGAACCAAAGGAAGGGGAACCGTGAAAGGATCTAGGCCTTGCTGCTCTGCCCAAATGGAAAAACGCTTCCATTTACTGCGGTAAATTTTTCTGGTAGAGGGCTTGTGGGCCGCTACCAGAATGGCCTTAAATGGGGACGAGATACTGGGAGTCCTGATTAGGAGTGGAACTGGAGCAGCCAAGCAGTCAGCTTCAGGTTGTCCAGGTTCGGAGTTGGCAGGTTCGATGGGTGTGATATCAGATCCGGAATGGGATCTAGAATCCAAGGTGGATTCACTGAATGAGACCTTAGTTAAGGGAACCAGATCTGTCGAGGCCAGAATGGGGCAATGAGGATCATTCTGCACCCCAACCGAGAGGCTTTCTGAAGTACTTGTAGCATCAGAGGTAGAGGGGGGTATGCGTAAAGAAGACCGGGAGGCCAAGCATGCACCAGAGCATCCCTTGGAGAATCCCCTGGAGGGGCGATTAGAGCGAAAAAACTGTCGCACTTGGCGTTTAAAGAAGAAGCAAAGAGATCGCAACAGGGAGTCCTCCACTGTGCGAAGATACGTTTCACTACTTGAGAATTGAGAGACCACTCGTACAGGGAGAGAATGGTGCGACTGAGCTTGTCCACTAGGATGTTGGTCCGACCCAGAATATGCGTTGCGATGAGAAAGCGGTTGGTGGAGATCGCCCATTCCCACACTCTCATGGCTTCTCGACATAAAGGGTAAGACCTGGTTCCCCCCTGTTTGTTGATGTACCAGACCACTGACATGTTGTCTAATTGAATCGCAATTGTTCCCAGGGGAAGGAGGGCCTGAAGTGCTTGCAACGCCAAGAGCACCGCCCTCATTTCCAGAACACTGATATGCAGGGAGGTCTCTGAATCGCTCCACGTGCCCTGGACAGTCCGGCCCGCAAAATGCCCCCCCCACCCGAGGCGGGAAGCGTCCGTGGTCACCATGGCGAGAGGGGGAGATGCACAAAAGGGGTGGCCCCTGTGGAGGTCCGGAGAATGGAGCCACCACAAGAAAGACCGCTTGCAAGCCTTGCTGATTGCAATGGGATGATACAGGGGGAGGGAGAGAAATGACCATTGCACCTGAAGTGTCCATTGAAGCACCCGCATGTTCAAGCGGGCGTGCGGAAGAAGAGTAATCGCTGCTGCCATAGACCCTAGCGCCCTCAGGATCAATTCCACAGGTGTTGAGATGGAGTGAAGGATGGCCCGCACCTGGAGTCGCAGATTCCGAACCTTGTCGGTTGTGAGAAAGGCTCTTAAATTTCTCGTGTCTAACCTGGCTCCTATACATTCTATTGTTTGAGTAGGGACCAGGTTGGACTTTTCTATGTTTACCGTGATGCCTAGCTTGGGAGCTAGACGAAGGAAGGAGTCTCTTGCCAAAGAGAGTAGATGCCTTGTTGGGGCAGTGAGAAGCCAGTCATCTAGGTACGGAAAGACCTGCACCCCCTGAAGCCTCAGGTGGGCCGCAACCACTGCTAACACTTTGGTGAACACCCTGAAGGCAGTGGTGAGACCAAAGGGAAGGACCCTGAACTGGTAGTGACTGGCTCTCAGCCGGAAGCAAATAAACCTCCTGGATCGTCTGTCCATCAGAATGTGGTAGTACGCGTCCTTGAGGTCTATAGAGCACATCCAGTGATTCTCCCCTAGAAGGGGGAGGATGGACTGCAAAGTGACCATCCGGAACTTCTCTTTGGGAACTGACAGGTTCAACAGGGACAGGTCTAGAATAGGTCTTAGGTCCCCCGTCTTTTTTGGCACTAAAAAGAACCTGGAGTAGAACCCTGATCCGATCTGGTCTGGGGGGAAGGGCTGGATGGCTCTTTTTCTCAGCAGATGGCCAATTTCTGCTGAAGCGGCCTCCCTCTGATCGGGTGGAACATCGGGGAGGATTTTTAACTTTGGGACATGAAGAAAGGGGATCTTGTAACCTCTGGATATAATCCGGAGTACCCAGCAGTCCAATGTAATGGACTCCCATGCCACTAGGTGCTCCAAGAAACATCCCCCAACTGCCTCCAGAGTGGAGTAGTCAGGCAACCCCTCAGGGTTGCTGCGTGGGCCGTTCAGAGAAAGGTTCCCTGGACCCAAAGTTCCTGGGAGCCCCTCTGCCCCTAGGGCGGTGTCCTCCCTGTCCTCCTCTGCCGTGGAAGGACTGGTTGTCCGGAGCGGGTTGGGAATGCTGCGACTTCCGGAACCACATCTTCTTCTGGCCCTTTTGGTTCCTAGAGTAGGACCTCTGGGGCACAGAGAAGCAGACTCCGATGGCAGACAGTGTCTTCCCGTCCTTCTCGCTCTGAACCAAGGTATCGCGAACCGTCTTCCCAAAAAGGGCAGAACCGTCAAAGGGGGCGTTCACGAATGACGCCTTGAAGGGCTCCGTAAAATCGCAGTGGCTGAGCCAGGCCTGCCGTCTTGTGACTAGGCCCACTCCCGCAGCTCTAGCGGCTCCCTCGGTAGCGTGGGAAAGTAACCGCATAGAGGTGTTAGTCACAGAACGAAGAGTGGCCATAAGGGTGGAGTGCATAAGTTTGTCCTCCTCCGATATGGACTCTGGGGGGGATGCAGCGTATTCCTTGATAAGATCGCATTGCATCCTAATGACGTGTGCCAAATAGTTGAGCGCCCTCACTGAGAAGGTCGCTGAACTAAAGATTCACTTTCCCAAACGGTCCATCATCCGAGACTCCTTGCTCGGGGGATGGACTGAGGGACTCTCCTGGGCGAGTTCCCTCTTAGTGGCTGCTGCCGACAACATGGCATCTACCGGGGGTCCCTTGCTCCAGTGGGCACGGTCAGCAGGGGGGCTAAGGATCCTGTCTGGCCTCTTAGGGATTGGCTCCATGGTGTCCGGGTCCCTCCACACCCTGGTAGTAATAAGGTCCACCAGGGGGTCGGCAGGAGGGGACACCCAAGAGGTAGACGGGCCCGCTTCAAATGCCTCCAAGAACACTGACTCATCCGAGGAAGACTTTGGGGCAGACCACCCACCTCTAATCCGTAACATTTCCATGATGTCTCCGAAGGAGACATCCTCAGGGGGTGATCTTGGGGAGCCTTCCCCTTCCTCCAAGTCAGTGTCTTCAGTCAAAGACTCGGGGGAGTCTATGTGCCTCCTCTTACACGAATGCTTGCGAGGTGCTTCCTCGGGGGGGCTGTCCGAGGAGCCCTCACCAGCAATGTCCAGAACCACAGGAACTGCTTGGGGCAGTGAAGCGGGCTGTCCCAGTGGCCGGGTGATGGAAGCCTGGCCCAGAGCAGATGGAGTGCGGGACGGAGCCAAAGCAAGGGCCGGGGGTCCGGATGCCCTCAACAGAGCCCTCTCCACTACATCAAAAGCCGAGGGGGAGCCAGCCTCGCAATAGGCTCCCCCTCGGATCTGATGAGTGGATCAGAGCCGGCGCCGAGCCCCTCGGATCCGAGGGACCAGTGTGCTCCGACAAGGACGGCGCCGAAGGCACACTGAGTCCCTCGGATCTGAAGTTCGGGCCAAGGCTCCGAGAGGTTGGATCCGAAAGACTCAAGGGCAGGGTCGGATCCAGAGTACCCAGTACTGTCGGTGCCAACCCACCCACGGCTCTGAGGCTGCCCGGCTCCGGGCGCTCCGAACCCAGATAGCGGGTCGGAGAAGGAGCAATGGGCTTAAAAAAGGGGGTCAAGCTCCCCCCCAGAGGGGGGAAGGCAGGAGCACTCCCATCTGCATCTGGGCCTGGATGAACCTTCGCATCATCCGGTCCAGATCAGCATCGGAGAGGCTGTAAGTAGACCTCGACGAGGCTACCGAGGTAGGCTTGAGTGCCGCCTCGATAGCCTCAATGGAGGTCGGGTCTCCTCATCCTCAGGATCCGGTAAAAAGCACGGGGACCGGAGCCAAGGAGGGGGAGAGCCAGCAGCCAGAGAGGCTGGAGGAGAAGCCCGCTTAGCCGGCGGGGCCGAAACGGAGGTCTCGGCCCGCCGCTTGTGGTGCTTCTCTCTCCAGTCCTTTTTCCTGGCTTCCCTCTCCTCCGACCCTTTGGTGGGAGTTTGAATCCATGGGTGGAGGAGGGGGAGCAGGCAAGGCAGGGACTGCCGAAGCAGTGACCACCAAGGGGGCGGGGGCCGAAGCCGAGTCTGGGGGCAAGAGTCCCGCCAAGACCAGCTTCGACCTCCGCTCCTTCAATGCCCTGGGGTTGAACCCTGCACAGATTGAACACCCTGAAGTGAGGTGTTCAACCCCAAGGCATCGAATGCACTGAGTGTGGCCATCAGCAGGGGAAAGCTTATGGCCACACTCGGAGCACTTTGAAAAAATAGCCTTTGGGGCCTCAGACATCACTATTTTTTTTTTTTTTTTTTTTTTTTTTTTTTAAATAGTAACAATAAAATAAACTAAAACACTCACACAAAGGCCCCAAAAAAGAAACACACACACACACACACACACACACACACACACACACACACACACACACACACACACACACACACACACACACACACACACACCAACTACGAACCAGCGAGAGGAGGGTAAAAACTATATTAAATTAACCCAAAAAAGATATAAACCGAAGGGAAACCTATAACTTTCACACAACTAAAAAGTTTTAAAAGTTTTAAAACCCTTTTTTTTTTTAACAATAATAAGACTTAGCTTTTGGAGCTCTGACGACCCAGCCTTCACCATGCGCGGCAAACTAGATCTGAGGTCATGTAGGGAGGGCAGGGCATTATGGGTGGGGGGAGGAGCTAGGAGCTCGGATCCATAGCTGGATAAACCATGCCGGTTCGGATCCGATATCAGATCCATACCCACAGGTTGCTGACAAATGAATTCTCCTACTTCAGATTTCATTGTTTTTTTTACTGTGGAGATATTTGGCATTTTTGGAACTTTATAACATGCTTCAGATGTTTTTTCAGAGCACTTGGTGTTTGTTCCTGGGTAGTCAATCAACTTCACATTAAACTCCTTTATCTTGTAGTTCATACACAAAAAAGCTGCTTTGGAATTTTTTTTTTTGGAAATTTTTCTAAAGAGTCATGTTGGAATTATTTTCTAACTTTAAACTATTGTGCCAATGTCCTTACAGTTTTAATTTTCCCATCATTTGCCTTGATTGGATGTGGGTCATTTCCTGATAGCATCTGTTACAGGCTTTGGGTAGACATCAGTAGATTTTTGAACTCCACTAATGCTAGATTATTTTGGCTGTGATTATGGTATAACAGGACATTTATTATTTTTATAATACATTGTAAATAATCATATTTTGTTTTCTGTACATTATTATTTTTTACTTAGAAGTATATTTCTTTAAACAACTTACATTTTTTAATATTTGCAATATTTTATCTTTTTTTCAGTGTTTGAATTTGTCTCACTTTACACTTTGTAAATATTGCTTGGGAAATAAGCACTTTAAATAAAGCTGAATCTGAATTATTTAGAAAACAGGGAAGGAAGAAATAATCTTCTGCTCATACGGCTGTGTGGAGGTATGGAAGACCTGAAAGCAATGACTTCTGTGGCAGAGCGACTATACAGAATCTTGGGCATCAGACCGAATGATTAAAGTTATAATAGCACCATACATCAGAAACATACGTAAAACTGGAAAAGAAAGCTAAATTCATGACTTTCAAAATTAACAATCTCTGTTTCAGTCATATTTCACTAGCAATTTCAGTGACAAAGTATTTAATTTTTCCTTAGGTAGTAATTTTTCTGTAAGTGGGCGGCCATGGTGGTGCAGTGGTTAGCATTGCCGCCTCACAGCAAGAGGTTCACCAGTTCGATCCTCGGCTGGGGTGCCTTCTGTGCGGAGTCTGCATGTCCTCCCTGTGGTCACGTGGGTTTCCTCTGGGTGCTCCGGTTTCCTCCCAAAGACATGCTGCAGGTGGATTGAACATTCTAAATTGGCCCTAGGTGTGAGTGTGTGCATGTGTGTGCCTTCTCTGGAAGGTTGAGCACCAGGCTGGCAACTCAACACCATAAAACTCCACTGCCAATCATGAGCGGACAAGGTGATCTGCTGTGGCGACCCCTAACCGGGAAAAGCTGAAAGAAGAAGAAGTAATTTTTCTGCAGGTCAGCAGAAGCTTTTATTCCTGCACCAAGACTGAGTGTATACCAACAGTTCCCACTTAAGATTTGCCTCTACCTCTTTAGCAACCTAGTACTAGCACACAGCCTTAAAGTCCAGATTGGCACTTGCCCCATTTATATGTAATTAAGTGTTAGCCTGACACCAGTAACTGGTAAAAACAGTGAGCACTCCTGTCACCTGCTAAGCCAACCAGTTCATAACCCTCTGCTGCAAAGCTGAGTTCCCCTGATCAAAATATTACATACAACATTGTGCCTGGGATGGGCTGTTAAGATTGTTAGGCTGTTATTCCAAGCTCATACATCATAGTGTACTTTTCTGCAACATCTAAATAATGGCTCACCCAGGTAACCACTCCCAAAGCATCACCCACCCATTTCATAACCCCATGAACCTATAGATTTTCCCTCTCCCTTCTTACATGTTCTGCGTTTCTCCCCTCGTTTTCAACATCAGTGGCAGTAATATGTTAGTTTAAACAAAGTTTCAGACTTTAAAAAAGCCCTACTGATCCTTAATTAAGAGTAAACCAAGAAAACCGCTGTGCAGTACACCCATCTGCAAAACTGTAACTAAAATTTCCTTGTACTGGCTACATTAGGTTCTTCAGTGCACAGTTTTAGATTTAGGGTAAACCAACTGTCTTCTCAAAGCAATACGGAACACAGATGAGACTTCCAACACACAAAAAAAGCACTATCAACTTAGCTCACAGTAACAACGGATTATTTAAACTTAAAAATTATTACCAGCAAACAATGAAAAGCTAGTACATTTCTCTCGCTTAGCCATACCAATAAAGTATTTGCATTTCAAAATATTCTTATTTCAAAAAAAAAAAAAGAAAAGAAATAAATTGCAGCCAGGCAAAGACAATATCATTTTAGCTCAAAGTGACCTTGCTACCAAAACAGCTAAATCCCTGATTATGCTTTCTTTCCTCCCTTTGGCCTAATGTCCCAGGAGTTAATGTCTCATAATAATGAAGCAAGGCTCAAATAAATTAGCGTACAAATCTTGTTAGTGGTATAGCTGACAGTACAAGCTGCTTCCACTAGAAGCAAAACCACCAGACCCCAGACAGTTTTGCAGCTGCCATTTGATCGACAGTACAAAAAGTTAAATCAACTAATGCACATTAAAAAACAAAAGCTCAATTTTTATGGGAAGAAACGTTCCCACCATCGCCTATATAGAACTTCATAGCCCTTGTACCCACATCTTTTTATAAAACCATCTCTGATGTCACTATAGCTGACGGGGGGGGGGGGGGGGGCTCTCCCCTACAGAGATCTCACTCTGCAGACTGACATCTTGTTCGTATGCACTGTCATTTGATCTTCTGTCTGGCAGTCAAACCACACAGGCACAAGCTTCATAGGGAAACATGAGAGGTACTGTTTCCATTTACCCATCTTCATCTGCATCCAAAACAGTATGCATGACTGGAATAAGCATATTAACCCTGCTACAGGTGGACAGTCTTGATAACTTTCAAATATAAACTTTACTCTACATTGAAATAGTGATGAGTAACATACTAAAAAGCAGATACATACTATATAAAAAAATATGCATTCTAATTCTGTTATTAAAAGATAAACCAGCAATGCAATGAACACTAATTATGCAGTGTAACAAAAGAATAATGTTATTAGCCTCCATTTGATAAACAAATACCTACCCGCATATAAAGTTTATATTGTGATGAAACACACCAGTTGCTCCTTATGCTTCCTGCCTCTGTCTCTGGGTAGTGACAGGAAACCATATATTGTGGATACTGTTGCATTCAGTCTATCCACTGGCACCACTTGCTGTCCTGGTACAATACCTATTCTGTATCGGTTCATTATTTCCAGCTGTCTGTGCTCCACTCCACTGTCATAAACCAGCCATCCAGTTTCATCAACTCAGTCCATCAGTAGTGGGTCAGAGAATGCTGATATGCCAGACAAAGATCACCTCTTAGTCCACAGGATACTGAATATAGTGACAGGGCTTTTAGTCGCTCTTTGTAGGACATGTTGTTTAGGCCTTGTATCCTTTTATTAAGGCATCTCTGTGGCCGTTCAAGTTCTCACATGTGCCTGGACAAATGCATGCTAAAGAGGGCATTATATTCAATGACTGGCCAAATGAGAGCAGAGTTAAGGGGGAACAATGGCATCCCTAGATCTAGACACAATCCTTTTGTTTATAAGCTGAGCAATATAGGACTTTCTTACAACCTTACAACAACAGCCACATGTTGGTCAAAAGTTAGGTAACTATCCACACAAGTTTCCAAATCCCGAACAAATGGTTCAGCTCTTAAGGGAGTATTGTCAATATGGTAGTTCTCCTGGGCTAGATTACTTCCCAAAGTATACAATAATGCATTTTTGCATTTAGTTGCAGATCATGATGTTGATATCAGTTATTTGAGACAAACCTTTCTGCAGGATGGCTAAGTCATTTGGGGATTCAATGACTGTTCCTACCTTACACTCATGTGCAATATTAGTCAGCAAGAGCCCTTTCATACTGGCTTTTTCTTCAGAAAAGTAGATGCCAAACAGGAGACTTCCCAGCACAGAACCCCGAGGGACTGCACTGGTGACTGGTTGCTTTGTGGAGGTAACATCCCCTATTTTCATTTTCTGCATCCTGTCTGTCAGCCATTTGGTAATCCAGTGGGTGGCAGAGGGGTTTATTCCCAGTTTATTTAGCTTTTCTACTATACCTGAGTAGGGAATTGTGTCAAAAGTTTTGGCCAGGCCAATGTGGCATGTACCATTTTGCCTTCATCCATTGCTTTAGTGACCTTTTCAAAAAATCCACCAGGTTGAGTAAGCATGACCTGCCCTTGACAAATCCAAACTGAGATAGGTCCAGTGTTTGACAGTTCCGTATGTCCTAATTGCTTAATTCCATGATAGGTCTTTCCATGGCTTTGATTATGAGGCTGGTCAGACTTATGGGTATGTAATAGGCTGAGTCTGTGAAGCTCCTCCATTATGCAGGGGAATGACTGTGGCTGTTCTTCATTTGTTTGGTACAAAACCTCTGTGGAGGCTGACATTGAAAAGTGTTGTTAGGGGTGTGGCTAAATCATTCTTCATACTTCTTAAGATGCATTCAGGGATATTGCCAGAACCCATCAATGCAGTATTTTTATTTTTTCATAGCACTTTTAGGACTTGATCTTGTGTGATTCCTGGAGCTGAGCCAGTTTAGGGTAGATCTTGAGGTATATTGTTCCCGCAATGTCCATGTTTTTCTATGTAATTTGCTCCTACCCTTTTCTAAAGATCCCACTTCCAGTTCTTTTACCCCTGTTACAATATTTACTACTTCAAACACAGTTGGTTTAGACTTTGAGTTCCATTTTCTAGTAACTGCTTTTTGACAGCCAGCAGAATTAAACTTAACAAGGTCTTACTGTGTCTAGAAAATTCAGAACCTGTATCCCAGCTCAAAAATGTCATTTCCTTAGATATACCCATTTGCTCACCCAATATGTCTGACAAAGTACTCTGTAGGGAATTTTTTAAGTCTGCCAACATGTTACACTCCCAAAATACATGTTCCTAGTTACCTCTTTCTTCCCCATCACACCTCCAACATTTGCCATCCTACTGAGGAAAGATTTTTTTGGAGTCTGTTTGGGATATAAAAATACCAATGCAAACACTTTCAAGCAAAAAGCCTAAACTTCTAGACTTTGTTCAGTGGCAGATTTAGGCTATGGCGCAGGAGCGACCCCTCCCCTTTTTTTTATTAACCATGACCATTGACACTAACCTTTACAGCAAAAGAAGTCAAGGAAAATGTTCCATCAAAACATGTTTTCAATGGAGTACCACTTTTGGCAGTACATTTTCCAACAGTAAATAGGTCTTTCATCTTCTCTCCCGGCTGGCTGGTATTTCTTGGAAAATATGCATTCAGCTATTTCAACTGCTAAATCATTAATATACTGCTGCCACCAAGACCTAGCATGGTAGGTGAGTGGGAGCTTGTTGGTATGGATTTGCCTGGGTTTTGTTGGTTCCTTTGTTCAGTTTTCAGCAGTCTGCTGTCAGTCTGTTGCTGAATCCCTTCACATTGTAATGGACTGAAGAACAGTTTGCTATAGCAGCTCTATAGTGCAATGAAGTTAAGCCTGAATGGTGTTTTTTCCAAGAAGATCTCAAGTGAGTGGCTGAGAAAGCTGTATTCTGTATACTGTATGTGTGCAGGAAAGCTGGCAAAGTATATGTGCACATGTATTCAGCTTATGAGGGGTAGCAAATGCACTCCTTAGCTTAATTGCTACCTGTAAAAAAAAAAAAAAAAAGTCTTCTTGTTGTTCCTTTCCCCACGTAAGATCACTTGCTTTCTAAATCTCAAGAAGTGCTAAATGTCTCAGCCTAGAATGGTAAAAGAAAGAAAAAAAAAGAATCCCCTTAATCATGTCTGTTCTTTGTATATGCATATAGGTATATGACACGATCCACCATCTGCAGTTGGTTCGTTAGTTTTTCTTTTTGTTTTTTTAAGCTGCCGGTCTCATCAACTACAAAGCAGTCTGACTCCTGGTTGCTTTACATAAGGTTTTGTGCTGCTGCTGGACTGACATTGTTCCATGTCTCATCCAGATGGGAATTTTCTTTTCTTTCCCATTCAGATCTAAGCAGAGTCCAAAAAGATGATTAAAGAAAAGTAAACTTCAGTTAAGTAGTAGTATTTTTTTCTTTATGTAGCAATAAAAATAAAAAGTTAAGGATCAACAAGGCAAGCATCTAGATAGCCTAGGCAGCCTTGGGAGCACTCCAACCCAATCCAGACATTCAGTTGGCTTCCTTCTTTTGCATATCTCTCAAATGTTTGACATTTTCCAGCAAACACCAATTTTTTTTTCAGTTAAATGACTGGGTGCTACTAAATACCAAGCAGTCCCTTTAAACTACAATTATTTACGAGTCTATATAAGATTGTCGAAATGGCATTACAGCGAATGCTGTTTCGACGACACATAAACAGAGAAATCTAAAAACAGCAAAATCGCACATCACCGATTTTTTCCTAGGGAAAAAAAATCAATTGACCAACAATACACAACGCACTAGTTAAAACATTACAAACTGGTGGGCTTCACCCCCACACCCCTCTAACTAAATATACCAAATCCGAGATTGCACTACAGTGGGGTAAAGGGCAATGTCACGGCTCAGGCCAAGTGATTTTTTTTTCCCTAGGAAACTGATCGCTGACCTGAGCATTCTCTGTTTTCAGACTTCTCTGTTTATGTGTCATCAAAACGGCTGTAATTACATTTCGACAATCGAATATAGGCCCTTATTTACCATCTGGCCAGCCACGTCATCTGCCTGCTGCTTGTAACTGTAACATCAAGTCTGTTCTTATGCATCTTTGGTGTATCTGTCTGAAGCTAACTAGCATCTAGTTTCTTTTGTTTGGCAGTGGTAGTGGTGTGGGGATGCAGCATCCTATCCATTGGGAACTCCTATTACATTTAACAATTTCAAGATCGGTTTTTCATTATTCATGTATTTAGTAATTCAGCAGGTAAGAAGATAAACTTCACTCCTGCTTAGCAGACCCACAATAATTCTGTTGCACTAGTGACTGCAAGAGCATTGCTTTTACAGCTTTGAGCTTACAGATGTTTGACTAAAATAGTTGGTATTAACAGCTGGAGAGGATGCCCATTATGGAATAATTAAAATGCAGATGACCACTGTTAGATGAGCCACCAAAGACATTTACAAGGGGGAGGAAGGCAGTCAGTCTGCGACTTATGAAAGCTCGGACTTTCAGAAAGGGGAAGAAGGAACACAAATTCTGTGGAAGCTAATTTAGAGAAGCAACATGAGTGCTTAGGCTATGAGTCAACATTTTTAGAAGTGAACCCTTTGCCTTTGCCAGACAACTCATAACCATGTTTTGCACTGTAAACTGGGAATCAGTAACCATCCTACAAAACTCTTTATTCTACAGTAGGTTAAGTATCACCCATTTCCACTCCAATAACTTCTGCTCACTGACACTAGAACATTATATATTATTAGAAATATTTGCATTGGTATTTTTATGCCCCCAGCAAACTCCAAGGAATATTTCTTCAGGAAAATGGCAAATGTTGGAGGTGTGTTGGGAATAAAGGGGTAACTGGGAATATATGTTTTGGGAATGTAATGAATTGACAAGAGTTTTAAAATTCTCTGCAGAGTACTCTGTCAGAAATATTGGGTGAGCAAATGGGTATAATTAAGAATTTTTTTTTTTGTTTGCAGGGATACTTGATCTGAATTGCCTAGACATAGTAAGGCATTATTAAATTTAATTTTAGTGGCTGCCAAAAAGCAATTACTTGAAAATGAAAATCAAAGTATAAAGCAACTGTATTTGAAGTACCGAATATTGTAACAAAGATAAAAGAGCTGGAAGTGGGATCTTTAGAAAAGGGCATGAGCAAATTACATAGAAAAAAAAATTAAAACTGTGGGAAGAATATGGGCAGAATAATATTTTGGAGAAAGAGTGATGTTTAAGGGAAAGCAGAGACTGAGCAATTTATGTAATGTTGGATTGATGATAATTATACTAAAGAATACATGTGACTTATAATAATGTCTGTAACTGGGAATATGTTAATGTTGTTGGTTTTCTGTTATATAAATATATGCTTGCCCATGTCTTAAGCAATAATTCAATAAAGGTGTTAAAATATGTTTTATTAAGTTGTTAGTACATCAGATGTAAAAATCCTATGTATTTTTTCCTGAATACTGAATACATTTAGATTCATGCGTATTAAAAAAATGTATTTCAAGAGGATAAAGCTGTGCATGTGTCTTTATAGCTGGGACCACCAACTAACTCAATTATCCAACTGAGAGTCATGCTATATTATCCCGAAACCTGTTATAATACTTCATATGGTTGCAGAGAAATCATCCTTTATTACTAGGAATGAGCACCGTTCTTATACAGCCATTTGTATGCTGAAGTTTTGCCATTCTTTTCACAAAAATGTCTCAAGGATATTTTGAATCAAGACAGAGATATTGTCATTTTAAGTTATGTTGGAATTGAGGCCACAATAGCCTTTGTAAATTGTCAGTGCTACACCTTACCCCAGTTGTTAATCTATAGCCCTCACGTTTTCTTTTTACTCTTACTATACTTCGTTTCCTTCTTCCCCATACGCCTACTCTTATCATTAACACTCTGTCCACCTACCACAGACCTCTCGCTGTTCTTACTTCTATTTCCTTATCTTTTATCCTCACTTCCTCTCTATTTTTGCATTTATTTCTACTGTTTAGGTTATTATCTGATCATGCCACCAGCCCTGTACTGGTCTCCCTGTCAGTGCTACTCAAGCTCTCGATTTATTACTTTACAACTCACTTATATTTTCTAACACTATTGTATCTATGCTGCTTTTGCTGTCTGCTATCTGTTTGATATGCTTAATGCATTGTTTGATCAGTTGTGTATATCTGCTACTTACTACCCTTATTGTTATTTTTCTTGTCTTACTGGAACTTGATGTGCACTACAATGTTACAGTTATTTGCTTTCTGGGCCTGGGTTGTGCCTGATCTTAGGATCAGTGTATTTAACTGGTTAACAAATGGAAATGACATTAAAATAAGTGTGCAACTTTTCATAAAACTGTTAGTTGAACATAAAAATTTGTAGCTTGTAGCTTTCTTCAGAGGAAAATAAACACAAGTTGTTAAAACATGCATATTTAATGCTGGTGTGAATTTAGACCTAAAAGGAGCACGCCTTATTATATTCTTTCCATATGTTCAGGCATACAAAATATATTTATATTTTTCTTTATAAAAACTCAAAATGCAGCTTCTCCTTTGATTTGAGGAGGGAGGAGTCCACTCCAATGGGGCTTTATAGGGAAGTATGCCAGTCAAATTCCCTGGTTTATTTTGAAAGAATTGTTGTATGGCATTAAAGTAGATTTTAAGTTACATTCTTCTGTAAAATGTTGCAATGGTTACATTTGTTTTTCATTTGTTGAATAGAACTTAACTGAGTGTTTTTTGTTTGGGATTTTTTTCATAGCATACACTTTGTTAAAGTTTGCACAAATATTTTACTTTCTTATAAAAAAATTTATTAATTTTCTATGTTACCTGTTGTGGTCAAGTTGCCTTCAGTGAGGAATTTGCTGCATTGTCATAATGCATATGCAAGCAGTGCCACTATAGAAAGGGACTGTGACTTGACATGGGTGACCAAATATCTGTCTCGGGCCTATCGTGAGATAGCTTTTACTGTCTGTAAACTTGTGTGCTAGGCAGGTGTTATTTACCATCAAAACAACAGCTGTATCATGGTGATGGGCAGTGGAATGCATATTGCTGCCTTTTCATACCTGCTGACAGAGCAGGCCCAGGTAGCCTTATTTCCACAATTCCCACCATTGGTTGACGTATCACAACCCATGATGATCTACTTTCCAGAGTGTGCACCACCATTTGCAAATTCCCACAAACACCACTGTTGCTGCACATTTGGGAGCTATATATATATATGTATATATATGTATATATATATATATATATATCCTCTCACTGTTTCCTTGTGAACTGCTTATCCAGTCTCTCTTCCAATATTTTCTAATCTCCAATGATTCCTATAGTTAACCTGCAATATTTTATGTGGTCTACTAATCATCCCTTTTTAACAGCAGCTTCTTTTCTAGATTCAACTAAAAACTCTGCCAGAACAAGTCTTTCACTTATGATTTCCATATTCCTTTCTCTTTGTCTATACTCTGATATTAATCCCTGACAGGGAAGGCAGTCTCTAGCCTGCAATCCAAATGTCTTCTTAGCTTCTTCCCATTCTATTACCTTTCCCTCCCTAGTTATTTCCTCCCAATACCTTGGTTTATTTGCCAATGTTCTCTAGTAAATTCCAGCCCTTCCCCGCCTATTATCTGTACCCCCAGTTGCAATCATCCCTATTGGAAGAATCTCCTTTCTTCATTCTCTTGTTACCTTAGTTATTAGAATACCTTCCCTTACTTTATGGATATAATATTTTGTGTAGCTACTGTTATTTTCCTTAAGGATCTGAATCCAAAATCCCACTCTCTCTCCTTATTTCTTGACAGACACACCCCCACTTCATCATCATCATCCCTTTCCACTTTGAATTTGATATATATATATATATATATATATATATATATATATATACCTTAACTGTGTAATTCTAAATAAGAGCCTTAACTACTGTATAGCTCTAAATATACTATCTACATTCTTAATCTTATATTTAATTACTGCCCGTAGACTGTTGATGCATTTATCTGTAATCTACATTACTGATGGTTTCTATTTAAGTGCATATGTACTGTGTAATTGTTTTGTATATGCGGTTAAGAATATTTATGTACAGCTGATTTTCTGTTACCTCTTTTGTATAACTGTAGAGCTTTTCTCCCCAGGCCTCCTCTGAAAAGACTAGTTGAAGGGATAGGTTCCTAGCACTCCATATTTCCAACCTATGGAATATGTTACCACTACAGGCCAAACAAAGTGGCTACATTTAAGGCTAGTCTTGATCACTGGATAAGCAGACACAAATTTACACAAGGCTCATCGTGTATGGCCTTGATTTGGAAGGTAAGCAGTATTAAGTACTTGACAAAGGGTAGCAAGAACTTTTAAGTTTGTCTACTTGAATGTGTATATGGCTAGACATCTTATGGACCTTGTGATCACCTGCCTAGTTTTAGATGAAAACTGATTCCGTTAATGCCACTTTCAATTAAATGGTTCCATTACTCTTGACTCTTGATTGAGCCTGTTTAGCTTAATGAGCATCCATCTTGGTTTATCCTACTGTGTTCTACTTATTTTTCTGTCCATGCTATGAGTCTTCTAAACTAGTTACAATTGGTCCCCTGCAATGTATTAATCCAGTCTGAACCCACTTTTATGTTCATTCTGCCATGAGTCTGGTTATATTAATCCTACTTTGGTGTTCACTTTGTTAATCATGTCCTCTTCAGTTCTTATTTTTTATACAAGAAACGTCTTTATTGAATTATCACATGGCATAGGCAATCATATGTTTATATACATGAAAGGAAACCATATTGGCATACTTTCACTGCAAACATTATACATCACTTACAATCTTCTATATAACCATTGTCAGTCAAACATTACATAGTTCATTCAGTTCCTGCCTTCCCTTAAACCTCATTCCTCCTCCAATACATTAATCTGTATGTATTGTTCCCACAATTCCTATTTTTCCATGTAATTTGCTCCTACCCTTTTCTAAATATCCCACTTCCAGTTCTTTTATCTCTGTTATTGTATTCACTACTTCTAGTACATTTGGTTTAGACTTTGATTTCCATTTTCTAGTAACTGCTTTTTGGCAGCCACCATAATTAGTCTCGGCAAGGCCTTACAATGTCTAGGCAATTCCTACTTTGTATCACAGCTCAGAAAAATAATTTCCTTAGTTACACAAATGTCCTTACCCAATATGTCTGAAAGAGTAGTCTGCAGGGAATTTTTAAAGTCTGCCAACACATTACACTCTCAAAATTATGTTTCCAATCATCTCCTTCTTCCCATTCACACCAATATTTGCAATCTAACTAAGGGGACATTTTTGGAGTCTATTTGGGATATAAAAATATCTATGCAAATTCTTCTAAGCAAAGATCCCAAATCTTATAAAATTTGTTGCTTATTTGGAAACCATACATATATCCCCCATTGTTTCTTTATGAATAGCTTAGCCAGTCTCTCTTCCTAATCCTTTCTAACCTCCTCTGGTTGATTTATATAGCTATTATGAAATATTTTATATGCCTTAATAATTATCCCCTTTTTAACACCAGCTTCTGTTTTAGAACATACCTATCAACTGTACATATTTTTGCAGAATGTCCAGATTTTGCCTCATAATTTGGTCTGTTTATCACAAAATTGTGGTTTTCTGACAAATCATTAGAAAATCTTCGAGGACTGAAGTCAGAAAATCATGACAGACATTTGAGTTTCAGACTTCATACCCCTCAGAAAATTCATGCTAATGCAAAAACTCTTATTCTATTAAATTTCTAAGTTTGTAAGAGCAATATTTAAAAAGTGTCCCTATTTTTGGGTCTTTGTGTCCCCAATTATTTATGGCTTTGTCCAGATTTCTTGCTCTAAGAGGTTAAGAGGTACGTTTTAGAGTCTACTAAAAATTCTACCAGTGCTGGTCTTTCACTCAGGTTCCCTAATCCTTTCTCTTTGCTTATACTCTGATTTCAGTCCTTGATAGGGAAGGCAATCTCTAGCCTGCAGACCAAATTAATTCTTGGCCTCTTTCCTAGTCTGTATCATTTCCCTCTCTAGCTATTTGCTCCCAATACATTGGTTCATTTGCCAGCTTTCTCTAATAATTTCCAGCCCCTCTTACCTGTTCTATGTACGTCTAAATTGAAGTCATCCCTATCGACAGAATCTCTTTTCTCCGTTCCCTTGTTGGCTTAGTTCTTAGAATGCATTCTGCTACTTTACGAATATAATATTCTGTATGGCTATTGTTATTTTCCTTAAGAATCTGCATCCAGCATCACGGTCTGTCCTTATTTACTGTGTTTCCACCTGTTTCATCATCACCCCTTTCCACTTTTGATTATAGGTTTCTACTTGTGCCATGTACAGGAGCCTTAACTGTGTAGCTCTGAAATACCCCTTAAAAAAAGGTAATCCCAAACCACCTTGTTCTCTTGGAAGAATCAGCTTATCCCACTTAACTCTTGTCCTCTTCCCCTCACAGATAAGATCCTTCAACTCTTTATTAATTATTGTCCACAACTTATCCTCTGTTGATAAACTTGTATGACTTGTATATATAGCTAAAGGAACTAAAAACATTTTAACTACTTGTATTTTGCTATCCATATCCATAAAATAGAGCTTCAATTTATCATTTTTTTGTATTATCTTTTTAGTGTTTTTCCATATATCCTTAGCTGCCATAACAGAATCATTTTTAATCCATACTCCTAAGTACTTCATTTTATCATGCCCCCATAAATATGGGTATTACTGAACTAATTTGTGTGTGGGTACATAGCTTACGGCTGTAGTCTTTGTTTTATCTTCATTAATTTTATATCCTCAAAAGACTTGAAACTGTCTCAGAATGTTCCATAATACTGAAATATCCTTTTCTGGTTTTATCAGGTAGAAAATAATATCATCTGCAAATAAAGCCAACTTTTCTTGATTAGCATACCAATTACATACTTGAATTTCTGGGTCCCTTATTTTCTTTGCCAGTAGTTCTAAATATAACGCTAATAATAAAGGGCAAAGAGGACACCCCTGCCCGATTCCTCTGCTCAAACAAAACTTATCAGAGAGGACTCCCAACCACACTTTAATTTTTGCCTCTGATCCCTCATATATCCTCCTAATCAACCTTATTATTTTATCAGGGAATGCAAATGCTTCCATTGTCATACTCATAAAATCCCAGCTTACTCTGTTGAATATTTTCTCTGCAGCAAAACCCACCAAAAACAGTGATATTTCTTACATTCTGCATCATCATTGTTCTGCTAATGTTGTCAAATATTTGCCTCTCTTCCAGAAAACCACATCAATCCATATCTATCAATTTTGGCATCACCTTTGACATTCTTTTAGCCATTAAAGACAAACAATTTATAATCGTGGTTTAGAATTGAAATAGATCTGTATGAAGCTGGATCTGATGGATCTTTACCATCTTTAGGTGTGACAGCCACCACAGCTTTCTTTGAGGATGTTGGTGCTTCTCCTCCTTTAACAATACTTTTGAATAAAACCTTCCAGATCTTTATCACTTTCTTCCCCACAAGTTTCCAAACTTACACAGGAATACTACCTATTCCTGAAGACTTTCCTGTAGCTTGGTTATACATCACAATTTTTTATCTCATTTCCTCCTATCCTAATTGTTAGTATTTGAGCCTCATCTACCTCCAACCTTGACATATTTAATTTTTCCATAAACATTTCCATTAGAACTTTTTCTTAATTTCAATATTTCCATATTTCTCTATTTTATACAAATTTTCATAACATTTTAGTAATATTTCTAATACCTCTACAGGATCTCTGATTATTTTCCTTGTTATTGGCTCCCTAGCATAAGAACACCCCTTTCTACTTTCTGCTGTTGCGCTCTGGAGGTATTATCAAAAAACAGGCGCTTAAAAGCAGTCTTTCTAAATGCATGCATGTTATCAAGGCAGTCTCTTATTTTCTCTTTATCACTCTGCAATTTTGCCTGTTCTTGTTCTGTGAGATTCTCTCTATTCTGCAATAATTTAACCTTTATCAGTCCCTCTAAATAATTATTTTTATTTCTTAACTATATATCTTTTTCTTTTATTTCTACCCTATTTTTAAACTCCACTTTCATTTTATACCACTCCCTAGCTATATTTTTTGAAGAAATTTCTATCTTCCCTAATAACTCCCGAATAATTTCTACTACAGATTTCCGAAGGTGGGCTGAGAGACACCTAGTGATGCCATTTGAAGTAGACGTTTACTGTGAAAAACTGTGTCAAAGGGTTTAGACAATTCTAGAAATAAGGAAGAGACTATTTTGCCATTATCTCTAGCTTTATTGACAGTATCTATACAGCTTAGAAGGGCAGCACTATTGCTATGGGAAATATGCAAGCAATGTTGTGTAGAGGACAGGAGTTAATCCTGCAGGAAATAGTTTAGCAATTGTTTTTTGAATACATTTTCAAGTATTTTGGTGAGGCAAGATAAGATTGCTATATGTCTAAAGTTATTAATATCTGTTGAATTTCCTCCTTTAGGATAATGTGTAACTTTTTTTCCAGAGAGAAAAAGAAAATGGGATTCCTGGATTGACCTATTTATAAGGACTGAGACAGGATAAGTAATGCTACTGGCTGCTACATTAGGTACTTGCTTGGAAGGTCATCAGCTGAGGAAGAGCACAGTTTAAGTTTAAGAGTAGTTTTATATAGGATGTAGGCACAGGTTTGAAGGTGAACGTGGATGTGGTGATATGTGGCTGTTGGGCAAGGTTGGGATTAGGTGCTGAGGAATCCTTGGTTATGTATGTTATACTATTTACAAAATAAGAGTTGGACTGTATTGAAGTTTCAAGTGGTGAGTTATTGGGACAGGGGTTTCGGTTGAACGTTTGGCCAGAATGTAAGATTTCTTTTACTGATGTCCTAAACATTTTAGGGCTCTATTTAGTATTATTCTGAGAGTTATTACAGTATTGTTTTTGTCTTCATTTATTTGCATTTTTGTACATTTGCAAAGCATTCTGAAGTTTTCAAGATATTGAGGTGTTTTACATTTTTGCCATTATTTTGCCATTATTTCCATGCTTTTTTCCATCCTATATTAGCATTCTACTCTTTTTGGATAGCCAAACTGTATTATTTGTTTTCAGTCTCCTCCTTCTAGGATGTGCAAGGCTATTTAGGATATTTAGAAAAGTTGTAATGAATTCATTTACAGCATCGTCTGGGGGGGGGGGGGGTAGGAAGTTCCAGTTAATAGATGATAGTGTAGTAATGAACATTTCTGGGTTAAACTTGGAAAGGTTGTGTGTTATTTTACAAATATCCTGTTTAACTGAATGTGTGAGATGTCTGTTCATATAGATATAGATTGGGAGATGATCATTAAGAGAGCCTGACATTGTACCTGTGGTAGAGTATTTGCTAGGGTCTGATACTAGGATCCAATGTAATACTTTTTTTTTTGGAACTTGATGTCTTGCTATAATGTGTGGGGCTATTGATTAGTTATGTGAAACCATATAAGTTCATGCTAGTTGTAGGGAAGTTAGAGTTTATGTCCAACAAAGTGACTTTCACATCACCTAATAGTATTTTTCTTGTGGAAATGTTAAGGATATCCGATGTAAAATATTTTCTAGTATAGCTGTATTGTCGCCAAGAGAGTTGTAAAGGGCAGTAATACATATTTGTTTATAATTCTTTATCTTGAGGAAAGTAATAAGAAGCTCTGCTGAACTGGATTTTGGTATTAGTTTGCTGTAAGCGGAAATGTAGTAGGTGTTAGGAAATATTAAAACAATACCACCTTTCCTCTATACATTCATTATGGATGATATTATAACCAGGAGGGATAACTTCAAAATCATTTATGCTGATTTTAAACCAAGTTTCAGTTACAGAGAAAATGTCAGGCTTATGCTGGGTAATCCAGGCATGTAATTCAGCAGTTTATTTCTTATACTTCATTTATTGTGCAAATATAGATCACAAGGATTGGGGGATTGGGGACTGACTGTTGTTGGGTTACAGAAGTGTGTGGGAGAGAATAATCTTAGTGTTCATTGAATAGTTGGGGCTAGGATTAGGGTGCATATCTTCTCCTAGAAGGATTTTAGTATATTGGGGAATTATGCATACTTGTTTTTTAGAGAGGATTCTTGAACTTAATTTTGTTTAGGGTTGAGTTGAAGTGCAATTAGTCAACCTTTATTTGGAATAAAGGTGAGGAGCAATATTAAATAGGTTTGGCGCAATGCATGGAGAGTGCAAAGAAGAAGTATGGCTAGGTGGTTGGGACAGAGGTGGAGGGATGTTGCGATATATTGTTGAGTCATGAAAGGATGAAAGATGGCACAGTAGGAGGAGAATAATAGAGGATAAGCTGAAGAGTAGCATAATTAAGTACAGGAATCTCTATTTTATAGATGTCAGGTAGTGGAGAAGTAACAATGAAGAAGGAAACAAGAAGTCTTTCTAAATCTTTCTAAACTCGTGCACATTATCAAGGCAGTCTTTTATTTTCTCTTTATCACTCTGCAGTTCTGCCTCTTCTTTTTCTGAGAGATTCCCCCTATTCTGCAACACTTTAATGTTTTCAGTCCCCCTGAATAATTCTTGTTACTTCTTAAATATATCTTTTTCTTTTATTTCTACCATATTTTTAAACCCCACTTTCATTTTATCCCACTCCCTAGCTATATTTTCTGAAGAAATTTTTATCTTCCCTAATAAATCCCGAATAATTTCTACTACCCATTTTTTAAATTCCTCTCATAGCTATTTGCACTCTGCATTTTTTTAATATAGTTCACTGCTCTTTCTTTTTTTTGTATATACCTGTGAGACCATTCACATTCAAAGACAATATGGAAAGTGTTGCCATTATGATAAAAAGTTATTATTCCCAGCTACTATGTAAAACAGCTTTTTTTAATGTCTAATTTCAGCTTTTCTGTTACATGCGTGCACTAATGTTTGGCAGGTTGAACTTTTAGAAAAGATGTTTCTTGTCATATCCATTTGAACCTATATAACATTTTACAAGATTTTTTATTTTAATGAAAACCCTCAAACAAAAAAAGAAAAAACAAACTCACCCCCAGAACACCCCAGAACCTATTAACTTAATACAAACACACAAAACAATGTGCATCTTCAAATAATGTGTAATCCTCCTAACAGTTACAGTTGCCCCCGATTTACAGCTACATTCACAGGCTTGAATTCACCTATAATGCATACTACAGCATGTGCTTCTACTTACACTAAGTGCAATATATTTTATCTTATCTTTATTCCTTTCCCAAATGTAGAAAACAGCTTGCATACTTTCAGAAAACATTATCTTTTAGCCATTGAAAGAAAAGAGTATTCTGTTTTTATTGCCCTTATCAGCTTGTCTCCATAGAAACATGTTGCACTGTGAAGATTAATTTGCTAAAGTAAAACTTTTCAATACATTCAATGTTCTTTCGTTTACTTGCTTTCCATTAAAACTTGCTGCTAGATCAAGCCAAAAGCCTTAATCTATCCATTCCTCTAAGCAAATGTAAGAAAAATATATACATTTTTTCTTATATCATGCTCTTTTGACCAGGTTTTCTTCTCTTTTTACATTGCAGTGCCTACATTTCTTAAAACTGAACAAGAAGAAAAAAAAAGAAGGGAAGATAGGCACCTGTTTGATTTAGTATCTCTATTACACACAAATATAACTGAAAAAGCTTTACTTTATAACATGTAGTATAGGTCATATATATTATAAAAATACTGTTAAGAACAAAAAAAATGTTTTATTTACAGTTACCTCTTTCCTTTCTCTTCCTCTCTACTTAATGTTCTTCCAAACATTAAGGACCTACAAGTTCATCAAAGTAAAAAAAGTTCAATATTTCCAAGTTTTCTTCTTATACCATATTATACTAATGTGATTGAAGCTTTGTAATCCCACATGTATTCATTAATTTCTGAGTAGATGGTCTTCTTCCTGTTGATATCCATCTCCCAGTTCCAGTCTCTGGTTCATTTCCAATGTACTCCTGGTTCTTCTCTTCAATTCCTGTGCTTTTGTTCCATCTCTCAAGCATTTTCCTTTGGAACATTGGAAAAGGTTTCACTGGCATAGTCTATCTATGTACTTTATTATCAGAGGAATAAGAAGCAGAATTTCCTTCTGTTTGATAGCTCACTTTTTGTTGGACAAACTTTTGTATTTCCTCCTTAACATGTTATGCATCAAGAAATTATTTTGACCCTCCAGGAAAAAAATATTCTGAAGATAGCTGGATACAACAGTATGAATCTTACTCCTGCTTCTCAACATTCTCTGACTGCTATAATAAACTTACTCCTCTTCTGTCTGGTATACAGTGAGTAATCATTTTCCACAAACACTCTATTGTCTCCAACTTTTAGTACTTTGTCCTTCTGCCACAATTTTGTCAGAATCAATTTTTTCTGCTAGTAGGATTCCATCTTTGCTATTAGAGGTCTTGGCTGATTTCTCATGATCAGGTTTGGAGCATACAGGTCTATTTATAAATTTTGAAGTTTCAAAACTTCAAATTTCTTATCATCAAGAGCATAAGTTTGAAGTTTTGAAACTTTGAAATGTAAATAAAAAAATAATAAAAACAAAATAATCTTTTTTTATGCTTTTGCAGGGGGACAAGCCCCCATGCAACCCCCACACCCCCTGCTAATTAAATATACCAACTCCAAGATCACACTACAGTGAGGAAAATGGTAAATATACTGTTCTGTGCTGTACAGCTATCTCCATTTAAATGGTTTGAAGTTTCAAAACTTCAATCTTATGGTATTAACCATTTGAAATTCGAAGTTTTGAAACTACAAAATTTCAAAGTAGACCCGAGCATACACATGATGTGTACTTCCAATTAACAACTCCTGCTGTGGAATACCAGTCCAGTTGCTTATTTGTGCTTTCATAAAATTAATGCAGTCTGTTCCTTCCAGTTTCTCTGGTACAGCAGAAAATCTCAGGTTTTCCCTATGTGTGCTGTCCTCTAATTCCACAATTTTTTGAAATATCACTTCTAGAGCAGTCTCATACTCAGCCAGCCTTTTCTTCATTCCAACCTGTGATGTTTACAGTTTTATCAGCTCGTATGAATATCTGTTTAAAGCTTCTTCCATTTTTAACAGACTTTTGTTCCTTGAGTTGATATACTCCTCCAGTGTTTTATTTTAATCATCTCTAAGCACAACTGATTTTTTTTCCTCTAGATTACTGGAAGTCATGTCTTGCACCAAAGCTGGAGCTTGAACTGCTTTTTGTTGAACAGCTGCAGGATTCTTCCCAGACAGTGTTTTCTCTTCACCTTTTGTGGTTGACTTTCTTTCAGGTTTTCTACATTTCTTCTTTGCTGGCATCCAGGCAATGTAGTAGCCAGTAACTGACATTTACTCAAAAAGACAAATTCACTGGCTCTCTTTTATGAGTTCCTATTTTCACACTGGGAGAGATGAAATTAAGCTGTTAGTGTGCAACCATCTTGGAAAAAGCTAACCTATTTAAATACTGTTGGGGGATGGCTGGTTTAATTAAGGATATGAAGAACCCCAAATCTGTTCATGCAGTGGCTGCCCATGATTTCTTAACCCTGATGTGGGTATTTTAATTGACTCAATGTGGATTATCGTAGGATCATAGTTACTAGGCAAGGAGACCACTGAAGACTCTAGCACAAATCATCAATTTCCCAATTGCCCCAAAGCACTGCCTGCTTAAGTAGCTTGGTCAAGGTCATGGAGTAAGCAAATGAAGGCTAAAAGAATAAAACCCAGTACCACAGATTCCTTTACTCCTGATGTGGCTGTATTGATTGTTTTACGTGTCCTGTAGTCTATGTGGATCTTTTAACTTTGCTATGGGTTTCTGATTGTTAAAACTCTAAACCTGACCCTGTTTTACAATTGTGTATTTGATTTAGTACCTTAATAGTGTGTAACAATAATTGTCTGGTTCTTCTAGTTTGAAACCTCAACAAAATATACCTACTCAGATGCATATTTGAAGATGACACATTAAACAAATAAAGCCTATGTGATCTGCTAAGACTATGTGCATATTGTGGTGAGAAGCACACAAGGTAGAGCACTGTTTTGGATTCAGAAAGAAAGGAACTCTGCACAGCATGTAGAGACATGTAAACAGAGTAAACACTGTAGTATGCTAATTACAGTATAAGCAGCTGAATTGTATTCTAATCAACCAATCCAAGATGGAGGAGCTATTCAAGAAGCTATAAAGCAACTGTGTAGACTCAGTGCTGGTTTTCCCAGCAAATTCTAAAACCTATTGAAATATAGCCATGGAAAACAGTCTACACAGAAAGAATGTTAGGGGGCTGCTGTTGCTTTAATTCATGTGTATGTGCAAGAGGCATGTCTTTGCTGCTGCTGCTAATAGACCATAACCAAGAAGGAGAATAATTTTTAGACCCCATTTAACTTATCACAATCTACATGAGGTGGAAACTGCAGAGCACCGCAGGGTGGATACAGACACACTACAGGAACTCTGCAACCTCTGTCATCCTCAACTCAGACGTAGGGCAAACTGATGGGAACCAATACTGGTAAAGACAAAGGTATATGTAGCACTTAGAATTTTAGCTAAAGGAACCTTTCAGAGACCAATAGGGGACATGCTGGGGGTGTCACAGGCATCAGCATCCAGGATTCTTCATCAATTCCTGAATGCTATGCTCCAACATGCCAGTGATTACATATATTTTCCCTGTACACCTGAGGACAAGGCCACAAATATGTAGGAGTTCTACCCTGTAGCATAGTAATCTGAAGTACTGGGTGTCATAGACTGTACACATATAGAAATCAAAGCACCACCTGGGGAACAGGAACAGATGTACATAAACAGAAAGGGCTTCCACTCCATTAACTGCCAAGTCATGTGTAACTCTAAGGGAAGCATCTTGAATGTGTGTGCTGGCAACCCAGGCAGTTACCATGACTCACATATCTGGCACAACTCCCAACTGTATGAGATGTTTAGTAGGGCTGATATCCCACAGGGTCATTCACTGGAGGATACAGGTTATGCACTGAAACCATGGCTGATAACTCCCATCAAAAATGCACACTCACCAACTGAAGAACACTATAATGACACACATGCTTAAAACAGAAATATCACAGAGCATGTGCTTGGACAGCTGAAGTCACAATTATGGTGCCTAGATACATCTGGGGAAGTCTTGCAGTACAGTCCATGTACATGTACTGAAATCTTCACCGTCTGTGCCATGCTTTATAACATCATGCTGAGAAAACAGCTTCAGCAGGATCAGCAAGGGTAAGGGACACACATCCCACCACTGTCAAGGTCACCATAGCCACACACAGATGAGGAGTCAGAGGGTGAACCAGCAGTTGCTGTGGGTGTAGGCAGATATAGGCTGTGAAGAAATTAGACACTGCCATTTGTATTAACATGTCTGGCTGAAGTTTTTGTACATAATTTCAGATCAACCTGTGTATTATATGCCAGCATGGCTAGCTATGATATTGTAAACAAGTTCTTACATATTGATTTATAATCTGTTTGTACAGACTGTTTTAAAGACTTGAACAGTGTTCCTTTACATTTATAACTGTGCATATTTATGAAAAAGATTATAAATGCAGACTGTCTCAGAATCACCTGATCTGCAGGTGATGTCATCGGAATGTTGACAGTTACTATGTGTTACTGTTAGAGACTGAAAGATAGGAAGGAACTTTAGTAAACAGCTGTTGATTGATTTTCAAAATATGAAATGAAAATTAGAGCTGGAGCAATTGTGACAGGTTAGTCTATAAAAGAGCATGCTGAAGTCAGTTATTGCCAGTTAACAGTCAGTTGTTGTCAATTTCCAGTTGCAGTTATCAGTTGTACTGTGCAGTGGATACCCAAAAATGACTCACCAAGGACTGTAAGCCTATCTTTGCTTTGTTGTAATAATTCAGTTTAGATCAGGGACAGTGTTATTTAGTTAGATAGGAAAATCATAAACAGAGTTTTTCTATATGTTGGATTTCTATCCTTCAGTATTGATTTTATTTTCCTGCTGACTGAGCTATGTTTATTGGAAATTATTGTTTTATATTTATTTAATCATGTTGCTCATTATTCAATATTTTTATTAACTTGCATTGCGGCTGGTCAATCAGTGTCTTCTTTAGTGATTTGAGAGTGTTTATACCTGATTAGATAACTTTCCAGGCCACTTCAAAAGTCTGGCTGCTTTAGGTCATTTGCTACTATTTGTTTTAATATATATAATTTTCATAATTGGACACCCCTTTAAAAGGGCATGTAGGCTCTCTGATTGGTGGCAGCAGGTTAATGTATTATTTTGGGAAAGGGGCACAGCTGGAAATCTGTGTCAGGCTTTACCACAAATGTTTGGATGGTGAGATTTAATTTGTTTAAGTGTGAGTGTATCAGAGGTCTTAAACTGGGGCACATTGCTCTGAAGTGTGTAATAAGAAGTTACATTTGGAGTGGACAGAAGTATATAGTCCAGTCCCAGGTTATAGAGTGTGTCCCTGTTGTGCTCCTAAGGGAAATTGTGAAATATTACTCCTAAGTGACAGTCTCATACTAGAGTCAGTAGTGAGGATTGAAGCTCCTTAGTTACTGACCCAGGATAGTAAGGGACATCACATTATTGTTGGCAGTCCGGTGGGGTATTGTACGGATGTCATATAGGCATGCTCAATATGCCCTTGCATTGACTAAGAGGCAATGCATAGCACACTCAATACCACCTAAGGGCTAAAACCTTCATCCAATGCACATACATACAGCAACATTGATGCCATGCAGCTCTCACAACCTTTATCCATTCGTGTAACAGCTGTGTACCCCTAGTATCAGACTGTAACAACTGCCGGATTTACATGGAATGTGTTGAACATGGAATATTAAAAAATGTGTAATAATTCAAATGAATGGCATATCCTTGCATACTGTTACTTGGTAATGTAAGTAAGTAAAAGTTGAAAGATTTTTACAGCAGTGACTTCAACATATGACAGCAGTGACTTATGTGAATACATGTGTCGTTTATCAAGTAATAGGTCTCAGGCATCAAAGATTCACACATTCATACCTCTACAAACTACTGATATTCACCGAATGTCCTCAGTTTGGCCTCATACTTTTGTTCTGACAAACCACTAAAGAGATAAGTTAAAAATTAATGACACACATTTCAGGTTTACTGACAGGACACAGCTTGGAAGTGGATGACATGATGATGCAGAGGAGGCTGGACATCCTATGTATCCAAGAGATAGGATGGAAGGGCAGTGCAGCAAAGCCACTTGGCTTGGGATCCAGAGTCTACTACTCAGGTGGAGGGTAGGCTAGAAATGGTGTAGGAATTGTGGTGAGAGAGAGGCTTCAGAAGGCAGTAAGGGATATCATCGGAATTAATGACAGACTCATGGCACTCAGACTCCAGTGTAATGATAGGGCAGTATTCATAATCTCAGCCTATGCCCTACAGCAGAGTTGTGATAGTGAGCAAAAGAGTGTATTCAGACAGCAGTTGCAGGACCTACTAGATAAAGCAGGACAACATGAATTGCTGTTGATAATAGGTGACTTGAATGCACATATCGGGACAGACAGAACAGGATATGAGGACTGCCTTAGCCCACATGGGTGGGGCAACAGGAATAAAGAAGAAGAAGCCATTCTAGACTTCTGTCTGGCAAATGGCTTGATAGTAGCCAACACATTGTTCAGAAAGAGAGACAGTCACAAGATTACATACAAGAGTAGTCAACATGCAACTCAGGTAGACTTCCTCCTAGTAAGGAAAAGGCACCAAGATAGAATCCATGATTGCAAAGTCATCCCCAGTGAAACAGTCAGCCCACAGCATAAACCACTAGTTGCCACAATCAGCTGCAAGCAGTGGTCAGAGAAGGCTCTAAGGTCAACAGAGACCAGGCTGAAGACCTGGAAGTTGACTGGAGAGAAAGTACAGCAGTTCAAGGAATTACTCAGGGCACTAGCACCCCAAGAAGAGGAGGAAATAGGTGGAGTTGAAGAAGAATGGCAGCACCTAAAAACAGCATGTGTTAGGACTACAGAAAAAATATGTGGCCAAGCCAGGTATGGAAATAAGGAACATAAGGAAAGCTGTTGGTGGAATGCAGAAGTCCAGAAAGTCATCAAAAGAAAGAAGGAGTGCAGGAAGAAGTGGGAGACAGAAAAGACTGACCAGGCTAGGAAGGACTACTGGTTGGCTAAAAAAGAAGGTAAGAAATAAGTTGCAATAGCAAAGAATAGGGCATCGGAGGCATTGTACCAACTTCTGGAAAGTGACTCAGTAAGGGGCATAAAGAAACTATATCAGGTTGCAAGGCAAAGACAGAAAGATAAAGGAGATAGTGCCTCAGACACCCTTCATAAGGGATGTCAGCAACAACCTGCTCTCCAGCCCAGAGGACATCAAAGGCAGATGAAAGGAGTATTTCCAGTGGCTTTTGAATGAAGAAAACCCCACAGAACCTGTACTGCCCCAAAAACAGCCTACAATGAGAGAAGAATCGGAGCCCACCCTAGAAGAAGTAAGAACAGCACTAAGGAAGATGAAGTCAGGGAAAGCAGCAGGCTTAGATGAGGTCACAGCAGATATGATAAAGATACTAATAACAGTGTGGAGAGAGAAAGGCATATCCCAGATGACTGGAGAATAAGCATACTCATGCCAGTGTACAAGAACAAAGGGGACATCCACAACTGTGGGCAGTACAGAGGCACTAAATTCCTATCACATTGCATAAAAGTTCTGGAGAGGGTGATTGATAAATGGATACACAGAGTAATAGAATGTAAGATGGGAGATGAGCAGTTTGGATTCAGATCAGGATGCAGCACAATTGACCCGATGATTGCACTGAGACAGATACTTGAGCAGAAGCTAGAGATGAGGAGAGAGTCCAACTGGGCATTCCTAGACTTGGAGAAAGCATATGACAAGGTCCCAAGAAAGCTGATCTGGGCAGTACTGGGGTGGTTTGAAGTCCCAGAAAGATTGGTAGAATTAGTGCAGGCTATGTACAAGGACCCAATGACTCTAGTACGAACAGTGTTCAGCCTCACAGAAGGGTTCCCAGTGGGAATGAGTGTACATCGGGGTTCAGCTCTGAGCCCACTGCTGTTCATACTGGTGATGGACTACATTAGCAAACAGGTTGAAGGGGACGGATCAACAAAGCTGCTGTATGCAGACGATGTGGCAGTACAGGCAGACTCTGAGCTAGAACTTCAGCAAAGGATAGGAGAATGGAATGCAAATCTGAAGGCACACGGGATGACACTAAGCACAGATAAAACAGTGGTAATGGCAGCAAATTGGGGAAATCAGAAGAAGCTGAGAATAGAGGTAGAAGGGAAGATAGTGGAACAGGTAAACAGTTTCAAGTATCTGGGAGGGGTAGTTGAGGAGAAGGGTAGTCTGAATGAAGAGGTCAAAGCTAGAATCATGGGGGCTGCAGCCAACTGGCATAGATTATCAGGTGTAGTCTATGACAGAAGAATGCCAAAGAAGCTGAAAAGTAAGGTGTACAAGACAGTGGTGCAACCAGTACTACTGTATGGTACAGAAACCTGGGCAGTAAAGGCAGAACAGTTGAAGAAGCTAGAGGTGATTGAAATGAAGTACCTAAGAAAGGTGGTGGGTTGCACACTCTGGGACAGACGAAGAAATGAGAACATAAGAGCAGAAGCCAAAGTAGCTCCAATTGCAGGAAAGATCAAAGAGAACAGATGATGGTGGTTTGGGCACATGTGTAGAAAAGCAGAAGACAATCTGGTGAGGAAGATTTGGGACAGGCAGGGAGAAGGTAAGAAGAAGTGAGGTCATCCAGCAAAGAGGTGGATAGATTGTGTGAAAGAAGATCTGCGACAATCAGGCATGAGTGTTGAAGAAGGCAGGAGTGTGGCACTGAATTGAGAGAGTTGGTGACAGTTAACATGATACCACAACCCCCATGTAGAAAAATAGAAAAAATGGGGCTAATGATGATGATGATTTCAGTTTCAGACTTCATATCCCTCCGAAAAATCTTTAAAATAGTGATGCAAAAACTGTTTGATTCTATTAACTGTCTAAATTTGTAAGACCAAAATATTTAAAAAGTCTTCCTATTGTTTAGCCTTTGTAACACTTTTATTTATGGCTTGGCCCAGCTTTGTTGCTATACGAATGTCGGAGGCATGTACACATTACAAAAAAACTGTAAGAAAGCAGTACAATTAGCAAAACAGCATCACAAACACAATATACTAAGCACTAATGCAGCAATGCTCTCTGAGCATCAGACACAAAAGCTTAAGTATCCCTGAATCCAAAAGATAGAAAATAAGGATATGGCACAGTTATCATCACTTGCACAGGGTGTTGTGGGGGGAGGGATGCAGAAAGCCTTGGCTGGCACAAAAGGTAAGTGAGTGCATGTGAGTAAGAAGGAGAAACAGGCAGACATTTGGATAAAGTATCAACTAGCCACTGAGACAGAATGTGCATTTAGCCTCACGAATGAACCATGCAGCTGTTGTGTGTGTGTCTGTATGGGCACGTCAGGTGAAATTGGTGTTTGAGTGTTTGCAAGAACACAGCCAAGCTATGTGCTGCATCTACATCTTAGTATGTTGGACAGGTGTGAGCCACGCATGGTAGAGACGACAGTTCATTGTCATCATACATGACCATGAGAACTGGCTCTGCCAGGAGTTGCACTACCATGTCCATGCTCATGGTCAGATGCACTGCTGCTACTTGAATGTGACTGATGTCTGCTGGACGAGCTCTCCTCAGCAGTGCACCGAAAACCAAGACCCCATGGCCTGCCACTATGGGAGCATGATTGGGCACTTCCATGTTGAGTAACATCAGATGATGCGGCTGACCTATGCCCATGTGGATGCCGTCCCCCTTCCAGCAGATATTCCATCACAGATACTGCCCATTCCAATGTGTCATTCATCCAGTCCACTGAATCAGCAATATGGTGGAGGTAGTCATGCATGTCAGCCTATGCCACATCTACAACCCTAAGTATTTCCTTGGAAGCACTACTGAGACATCCCTGCACCTCCCTAAACATATGTCAAGTGGCACGGAAGGACACACCTGGATCAGGTGGAGGATGGACAGCAAGCCTCTTCCGAGCACCACTAACAACCCTCTTGCATGGCTCCTCACTCACACTTTGGCTATGGCCAGGGTTAACAGGCACTGAAGCCACAGTAACTACACTATCCTGATTGAGTGTCTCACCTTCCACCTGTTCAATATCTGAGGTCTTATTGAAATGGATTGGCGGAGGCCTACTGGCTGTGTCCAATGGAATTACAAGGGATGGATGAATGTCACCCTCATTATTAGATTCAACCTCTGCACCTCCCAACTGTGCCTCTGATAATCAGACATCAGGTGGTGGGGGTCCTACACTTTCACTGTAAGGATCACCTGTGATAATAAGCAACAAACACAGGAAAGAAAAACAATAGCTACACCACTACAGTTCAATATATGCTAACAAGCTAACAGTGGTGCCACTATGACAGACAGTACGATTATACACATGCAGCCCTGATACCCACATCCCACATATGGGTAAAATAAATATTTCTGTGAACTGCTCATCAGTACTGCAATAAAAAATGTTTGGCTTACCATGTGCAGATGACTCCATGCTTCCTAGGGAGAATGGTCCTCAAAGAAGTACAGCAATAGGTAAGGATACCATCATCACAATTAACAGTAACACAGGGGTGAAAAACTTTTGGCCCCACAAGCATGAAAAACTTTTGGCCGCTTATATGTCCATTAACAATACATTTAACAGAAACATAGATGACACGTCCACCCCAATCCCATGTGTAATGAACCAGAATGTGTCATTAATTATATCACTCCATCGCTATTCCCCCCAAAAAAATTGTTAAACAAATATTGCTGTCCTTATTTTACTATGCAAGAAATATTTAGCAATTGACATAGGTAAGCCCACCTGGAAGCTCCTCCTGGAACATGCTTGCCCTTCCTGAAACAGCAGCACCAACATCAATCACACAGTGCTGTGTGCTTTCCACTAAGCTCTCGGATCCCTGAGAATGGACAGGAGCTCTTCGTTTGGTGTCAGTGGTGACTCCCCCTGATAGGCATCTGTCCACAGGCCCACTGCAGCTGCTCTCCTCCAGGCCAATGAAATTATGTCAGTGGCCTTATAACAAACTTGATCATATGTCCTGCTATGTCCCCCAACAGTGTATACATTGTTCACTATCTTCTGCTAAATTTGCATTCTTCCAGAGATATCCTCACATCCTCTCTCAAACAGAAAGGCACCATGTCACCTAAATGCTTGGACAATTACATCATTCTTAGGGTCACTGAAGGGGGTGGTTTGCGGGGATTGGGACTCTTGGGTGTCATAGTCCTAGGCGATATAAAACACAAAAGAAGGGTACTACACATAAACATAACATAAATAAAAGTCCTGCCTAGATATAACACATAAGTAGTTTTTCAATATTACCCACAGGAGAAACAAAAAACTTTCAAGATATTCAAATATAAAAAAGGATTTTATGTGGTTGTAACATATCACGGTCACATACAAAGCAAGGATGGATCCAAAACAGGGGAATAACAATATCAAAGCAAACCTCTGTACAAACAAATGTGTGCCAACATCGACATGTAACTTGGCTCCCCCACCCCCAAAACAACAGGCAAATGACAATTTGCTAACAAAGGAATAAAAAAATCAGTGAATTGTTATAAGTCCTATCACTGAAACTGTCCCAAAAATGTGTAAATATTTACCACAGAACATTCATTATTATGCAACTGACAGTCACCTCTACCCATGGCCAGCACTCCGCTATAGGTGTCTATGGGTCATCCTAGAAGACTAACACCCCTGTATCAATGACAATATAGGAAATTTAAAATTCACTGAAATAACAATAGAGGAGTATAAAGAGAAACAGTTGTAACATCAACATTTGTGATGAAAGTTAATAAGGCTGTGAATCTGAGAAAGTAAAATGCCCTGACAAAAATGCCTATGCTATCAGAACTCATTAGAATTGCTGAATCAAAAATTCTTGGCTCAGTGAAGCAGATATAAACATAGTGCAGGCACTCCCTCAGTGTTTGTTGCTAATGGATTGCAACTGTGAATGATTACTGGTAGGAAGAAGGAACACACAACAGCAATTCAGACTCCCTTACCTCCAGTGGGTGTGTCAGCCAGGTTAGACTTACAAAGTGTAGAAATAACTGTATCAAGGTTTTAAATGTAAGTAAGCAGCACACATTTCACAGTTTATGTTCAGTAACATCCAACCTCCCCTGCATTTGTTGAAAACTGTATATTATTACCATGTAATATTCTAACACATTTTAAGGACAGCAGTGGTAGGAGTAATATATTACAATATGTAATATATTACTGTAATATATATTACAATTTCTAGTAACTAGTAAAATAACTAGTTACTTTTTCAAAATAGTACTAGTAATATATTACTGTTTTAGTAACTAGTAACTTAAATGTGTGTTACTTTTGAGTTACTTTTGCTTAAAGCAGTGGTTCTGAATGTGGGTATCGCCCCCTGAAGAGTGATGGAAAACGTCAGGGGTCCATATATAGTATGGATAGTAATCAGATGTTAGGAGGTAATACAGACGTTGAAGTGGCAATTTGGATAAAAAATTACAACATAATGTTGGCACAACTCATAGCATTCATAATAGATCATTAGAATTAGTCTGGAGCAAAATGTACTTCATTTTTTAGCACTGCAAGGAGGTGAAAACTAATGATGACCAGACTCTGGCCCTGCCCTGGTACTGTGGGACTCTCACCCACTAAAACATCCCCTAACACTGGGACAATTCTAGCCTGCTAGAGATCATATCCTTACCTTGCCGTATAATAAATGGCACTGGTTTTCCATACCACCATCAATCGGATTCAAACTCATCACTCATCAGTTGAGCACCTGATGCCCCCAACCCACTGCACCAAGCAGGACTCTTCATATGAATCTATGATCAACCAACTTTTGTCGTGACAATTTTTTATTATCTTCTATTTAAATTTTTATGGGTTTCGATTTTTAGTTGCTAAAAATAGACAAAATCTGATAGTTTTTTATAGGTCTTGTGCTGCTGGCTGGTTTGGTTTAATTATTATCTGTGACTCTCTAGATATAAAGACTAGTCTTCTTCTTCTCCTTTCAGCTGTGCCTGTTAGGGATCACTATGGTGGATCATCAGTTTGCAGAATAAGTGGCAGTGGTCCCCTCTCCTCTTCCCAACAAGCTCAAATATATGTGAGAGATGCAACTATATAGCCAAACTGGAGGCTGAGCTCTCTGAACATAGTACTGGCATGGTCAGTCTGGAGGAAAAGGTAATCACACACACCACAAATCCAGTCTCACATAGACCTATTGAAATAGCAAACCAAACACATAAACACACAAAAACATACTCGGAGGCTCTAAATAAAAATCTGCCCAAGCAATAGAGACCTCCAAAGCAGACATCCAAGCAACTGCTACCCCACAACAATACCCACGTATCACATAGTTCACAAAGTCAGTGTGCCACACAGTCACAGCCCTTAAGGCTAAATAACACACCTAATATACTTGTAATTGGTGACTCTGTTGCCAGACACACTGACGTCCCTCTCACCAGGCTGAATAAGGAGAAGGTCACTGTAAGCTGCCTGTCAGGTGCCAGGATCCGCCACATAACACAAGCACTCAGGTCACTCCAAAGCAAGTACAAATATGACTCCGTCACTGTCCATGCTGGTGTGAATGACCTGAGATGTACCTCCCTGGATTACATGAAAAGAGACATAGAGGAGCTCTCTGATCATGTGGCCCAGGCCGGTATGACCCTGTCCTCGAGTAGCATCTTACCTTCACCAAGAATGATACCACAGTATAAAGACAAAATGATCAATTTCAACAATTGGCTAAAGTATTGGTATCACTCAAAGGGAATCCAGTGTCTGTCAGCCTGGGATGACATGATTGACAAGCCACGTTGCTTCACTAGGGACGGCTTACACCTGTCACCCCTGGGTTTTTGAATACTGGCTAAGGCTCTTGCCACCCACATAGTGCCTTTTTTAGGCAAGGCTCAAAAGACAAACCCACCTCCTTAGACAACACAAGGAAAAAGAAACTAAGGGTAATGCTGCTCAACGCTAGAAGTCTAAACCTCAAGATGCACGCACTCGAGGCTCTCCTCAGTATGGAGAATATCGATATCTGTGCAGTAACAGAAACCTGGTTCAAGGCTCCTGAGAGCACCCCAGCACTACCAGGCTATACCTCATACCATGCTTTTCGGCCCCAAAACTTGGACCAAACCACAAGAGGAGGGGGAGTATCCATATTCATCAAAGATACCCATACCTCCAAGCTAGTGGCACTGCACGAAGCATCTGAGACCATCCATGTGCAACTAACAGTGGGCAAAACTGCCTTCCAGTTTGTAGCCTGCAACAGACCACCCTTCCAAACTCAGGAACCCCACTCGGCTTTCCTGAAGACACTGGAGAATATGAAGGTGTCTCCAAACACCATTATATTGGGTGACTTTAACTACCCAAACATAGACTGGGAGCACTACTCAAGCCCCAACACCCTAGCCCAACGGTTCCTAGAATTTATAAACTCAAATGCTATGGAACAACTGGTCACCATTCCCACAAGAGGGGAAAACATATTGGACCTGATCATCACCAACACGGGGAATCTATGTTCCATACCAGAGGTATACCCCTCATTGGTAAGATCTGACCATAAAATAATCACTATGGACATCCATATCCCGTCCCCACCCCCAGCAAAGGAAACCACGGTCAAAAACTTCTCAAAAGCAAACTTCCCACTTCTCAAAACTGAGGTGGAATCCTTCAAAGCCCCAGGGCTAGTGGAAAATACAGCCCAAACCGCAGAATCCTTTACAAACACATTCTATGGATACCTACAGGAATGCATGGATTGTGCTATCCCAAATAAAACCAAGACACACTCCTCCAAAGGCAGAAGACCTGTCTGGTGGACCCCAGCCATAAATAAGCTGTACAACAGAAGGAGGAAGCTACTACATGATAGAGCAAAATCCCTGAAAGGGAAGGCAACTCTGATCAGTACTAGCAAGAAACTACGATCCCTCATAAAATCATCTAAGGCCAGCTTCGAAAGAAAAATTGCACAAGACGCTAAAGATAATCACAAGGCTTTCTTTAGTTATGTCAGAAATCTGAGTGAAAACTCCCAGATATGCTCTGAGTTAGTGCAAAATGACAAAAAATACACTGAACCCACAGACATTGCCAACATCCTGGCAGACAGGTTCAGTGCAAACTTCTCCCCCCCCCCCAAATGAGCAAATGGCTATCCCAACAGAGTGTAGCCTCCCTGACATCACAGATGCACAGGTGAGAGCTGCCCTCTCCAAAGCAAAAAACACAACATCAATTGGACCGGACGGTGTCCCGGGCTGCATTTTACATGAGCTCCAAGAAGAACTGAACCCTCACTTAAAATCACTGTTCAGTCTCAGCCTTACAACAGGATATGTACCCAAAGAATGGTGCACAGCAACAGTGGTCCCACTCCATAAAGGTGGTGCCACAACGGACCCCAGAAACTAATGCCCTATAAGCCTAACTAGCCTAGTCTACAAAGCTATAGAGCGTATCATCATGGAACTCATAAACAAAGACATTGGGAACCTCCAAACACTGGATCCTACCCAATTCGGCTTTGTTAAGGGCAGATCTTGCCTCTTGAACCTGGTCAATTTCTTTGAAACAGTCACCAAGGCCATAGACGAAGGGAAGGTAGTCCACACAGCCTGCCTTGACCTTGCAAAAGCCTTCGACACAATACCCCATTCGTGCATCATAAATAAGCTCACTAGCTTAAATATCAATCCCTATGTCACAAGATGGGTTACAAACTGGCTTAGGGATAGAACCCACATGGTCAGAATTGCAGGTGCCATGTCAGACTCTAAACCAGTTATAAGTGGCATCCCACAAGGCTCAGTCCTGGGACCTCTCTTGTTCGGTATATATTTCTCTGAGGTACAGGCTAACACAGGAGGATTATGGCTGACAAGTTTGCAGATGACTGCAAACTGGGGGCCATAATTGACTCACCGGCTGACACAAGCATCCTCCAAAAAGGTCTCACAGAGATGGATAACTGGTGCCAGAGCCATGGCCTAAAGCTAAATGCCAAAAAGTGCATAGTCATCCCCTTTGGGAAAAACAAAGTGCCCACAAATTACCACATAGGTGGTAATCCATTAAGTACAGAAGAAGTAATTAGGGATTTGGGGACCCAAGTAGATTCCAATCTCTCCTTTGACAATCACATTGCCAAAGTGGTTAGAAAGACATTCTATATAGCCCACCTTATCACGAAGGGGTTTACATCTAGATCAAGAGAGGTCATTGTGCCCCTCTACTCATCACTCATCAGGCCCATAATTGAATACAATGTCCCATTTGGGATGTACCTTACCCGACACCTGCTACAACTAGAAAGACCCCAAAAGTACCTCACCAAGAGGATCAAGGGACTCAAACCGATGCCCTACACAGTTAGGCTAAAGAAACTCCAGCTCTACTCAGTTGCTTACCGCCTACTCAGAGGTGATCTGTGCCTGACGTATAAAGCCATGTCCAACCCAAAATTAATGGACATGCTCCACCTCAAGAAATCCAAATCCATCAGAGCTACACGTTCCAGTGACTTAAACCTCAGCACAGAAATAAATAGAACATGCTGGAGGAACAGATTCATATCCCAGAGGCTCCCCTCACTCTGGAACAAAATCCCAATCCATGTCAGACAGAGCCCCTCAATGACCCTCTTCAAGAAGAATCTTGACGTTTGGGAGATCGTAAATTTACCCCTGGGATCTCTTCTGTGTCACTGCTAGACAAAGGCATGGTAAACTAACCTTAAATGGGCTATCTTCTGTGACCTGCTATACAGAGGCACAGTCAACTAATCTAAGAAGGGTGGCGAAAGCCAAACACACTCTGGCTAGGCTTGTAAATGCCCTAGGGCAGATAGCCTAGTATCAACCTATGAACCTATGAACCTATGGAGTTTTACATTGTCAAGTTGCCAGCCCAGCACTCAACCTTCTTCAGAAGGCACATACATGCATGCGCACATTCACATCTAAGGCCAATTTAGAATATCTTATTCACCTGCAGCATCTCTTGGGAATGTGGGTGGAAACCAGAGCACCCTGAGGAAATGGACTTGAACACACGGAGTGTAGATTTAAAGCCACTGTAGTGCATGGGCACATGCATAAAAGTACTGAGCACATGCAAGCAGACTGCCATTTTGTATAAGCAGCTGGAGTGAAACCATGTATGTGTGTAGCAATCGGTCAGTTATCTAGTTCATTTAAGTTTTATGTTCCAGTCATCCATCCTGATGTGTTTGTGTGTAATAAATATCTTAAATGAACATCCATGCCTCATTGTCTTATTTGGGTACACAAGACAAGTGACATGGCGTCAGAATGGGATCCAAAGTCAAAACTTCTTAAAACCATGAGGCACACAGTCAGAAATGGAGGAATATACAATAATGGCTCAAATGACTCGCAAACGACTTGTAAATAGGTCAGAAAATATTTCCAGGTACTTAAACTCATTTAAATGATTTTTCACTCGATGAATGTAAAGCGAAGCATTCCAAACCAATTACTGAATAAACAAACTGTTCAAAATTGCAACATATTGAAAAAAGTACTTGAAATAATTATGAAAACATTTGAAACAATATCCAAATCGTACAAAATGTTCAAAAAAGAGAAAATGACTGTATTTTTTGCAATGTACTACTTTTTTGCATTAACTAAAGCTATTCAAATTATCTAAAGTGTGCAAAGTGTTGCCAGGCAGTCAGGAACCTAAACGAGAAAAGTGCTTAGCTTTTGGTCAACAATGCCACAGATGCAAAAAGTGGAATATTTCAGAAAGTTTTGTAAATCTACACAGGCACATTATTTTATTAAGAGAGAGCATTCCAACAAGCAAGTTCATAGGTTCATAGGTGTGTACTAGGCTAATGGCCCTGGAGCCTTTACAAGCCTAGCCCATAGGATTACCCTGGCATCATGCCACCAAACCTTAGTTCCCAGTGCCACTGTCGAGTAAAGCCACTAGAGTGATCCCCGGGGTGAATTTTCTATTTCCCATCCACTCATCAAGATTTCTCTTGAAGGGGGCCAGTGAAGTGCTCTATTTGACATGTATGGGACGTCTGTTCCATAGCATGGGCAGTCTCTTTGTTATAAACCTGTCCCTCCAGCGTATTCTGTTGATTGTGGTAATGAGGTTGAAGTCTCTGGAGCGTGTGGTGCTGAGGGATTGGGATTTCTTTAGATGTAGCATTTCTAACAGAGCTGGGTCAGACATGGCTTGGTAAGTCAAGCAGAGATCACCTCTAAGTAGGTGATAAGAGACAAAGAATAGTTGGAATTTTTTGAATCTGTCCATATAGGACAAGTGTTTAAGGCCTAGGATCCTCTTTGTGAGGTACTTTTGTGGCCTCTCCAGTTGTTGCAGGTGTCTAGTGAGGTATATGCCAAATGGGGCATTGTACTCGATGACTGGCCTAATGAGGGAAGAGTAGAGAAAGACAATGACCTCTTTCTTCCTGGATGCAAAACCCTTAGTAATAAGATGTGCCACATAGAAGGACATTCTGACTACAGTGGCAATGTGGTGGTCAAAAGAGAGATTGCTATCAACCTGTGTTCCCAGATATCTTATAATGCTTTCTGTGTTCAGTGGACTACAATTGATGTGGTAATTCATGGGAACTGGGTTTTTCCCAAAGGGGATGACAACACATTTTTTGGCATTGAGCTTAATGCCATGGTTCTGACACCAGTCATTGGTCTCAGTGAGGCCCTTCTGTAGGATGTCAACATCACTTGGGGAGTTAATAATAGCTCCCAACTTCCAATTGTCTGGGAACTTTGTCAGCCAGAGTCCTTTCGTGTTGGCCTGAACTTCAGAGAAGTAGACACCAAACAGGAGAGGACCCAGGACCAACTCCTGTGGGACTCCACTTGTGACTGGTGGGCAGTCTGACTTGGACTCAGCTACTTTCACACTGTGGGTTCTATCTGTGAGCCAGTTTGCAACCCACCTAGTGATATAGGGGTTGATGCCTAGTTTATGATTCCTGAGTGGGGAATGGTATCAAAGGCCTTGGCCAGATCAAGGTAGGCTGTGTGAACCACCTTGCCTTCATCCACAGCTCTGATGATTGACTCAAAGAAGTAAACCAGGTTGAGCAGGCATGATCTACCCTTCACAAAACCAAACTGTGTGGGATCCAGAGTTTGGAAATTCCTATATCTTTGTTTATTAGGTCCATGATACTGCATTCCATAGCTTTGCATATCAGACTCGTCAGGCTAATGGGGCAATAGTTCCCAGGGTCTGTAGTTGCTCCTCCTTTGTGGAGAGGGATGACTGTAGCAGTACGCAATTCGGTAGGGACAAAACCTGAGGAGAGGCTGTGATTGAATAGGGCACACAGGTGAGGTGCCAGTTCACTCTGTAGTTCATGTATAACACAGCCAGAGATACTGTCAGGTCCCATAGAAGCCATATTCTTGGCCTTGGACAGTGCTGTGTTAACCTGTGCAGCACTAATACTGGGTGCCTGGCAATCTACTGGTATTGTGATTGGTCCTTTGGGGTGGGGGGTAATGTTATCTGTTGGCTCGGTATATGGGGTACCATTGTGCAGTAGCTCAGAGCAAATCTGGGTATTGCCGTGAAGATTTTTATATAACTATAGAAGGCCTTGTGGTTGTCTTTACTATCTGCTGCAATTCTGTTTTCATAGCTAGCTTTAGTGGATTTGATGAGGGATATCAACTTTTTGTTGAGGCTAATAAGGGAGTTTTTCCAGTCTTGGGACTTCATTTTATTCTGCACCAGTTTCCTCCTTCTGTTGCAGAATTTATTTATGGCAGGGGACCACAAGATTGGCTTCCATTTTTTGGAGGACAGCGTCTTGGTTCTACTGGGTATGGCGAGACGATGCATTTGTGTATGTGTTTGTATAGTGCATTAGTGTATGATTTGGTGGTCATGCAACTATTCTCCATTTGCATGGGTGCTGTGAAGTTATCCACCCCTCTTTTTAGGAGCCCAAAGTTAGCTTTGGAGAAGTTTTTCATGGTGGTTACCTTCGCGGAGGGGGATGTGGATTTCCAAGGCGATTAGTTTGTGGTCGTATCTAACCATGGAGGAATTGACTATTGGTGTAGAGCAACAGTCATCCATGTTAGTAATGACCAGGTCAAGGATGTTGCTACCTCTAATGGGGGTAAGAATGAGCTGGTCCAGGGCATTGGAATTAATGAATTCCAGGAAATGTTGGGCAAGTATATTGGTACATGAGTAGTTTTCCCAGTTAATGGAGAGGTACTTGAAGTCACCCAGTATGAGAGTGTTAGGTTGGACCCTAATATTCTCCAGGGTGCTTAGGAACATGGAGTTTGAGTCTTGGGACATGGCTGGGGACCTATAGCAGGCCTGAATTGATGTCTTACCCAATCTTAGCTGCACCTGAAGTAACTCTGATGCGTTATGTTGGGCTACCAGTCTGGAGATGTGCACATCCTTTATGAATATGGAAACACCACCACCTTTGGAGCTTCGTTCCTAGTTCTGGGGCCAAAAGGTGTGGAATGAGTTATAGCCTGGTAGTGCAGGGGTGATTTCTGCTGCCCTGAACCAGGTCTCTGTTACAGCACAAATGTCGATGTTCTCCATTTTAAGGAGTGCCTTGAGTGAGTGCAATTTGAGATTTAGACTTCTAGTGTTGAGCAGCATGACCCTCAGATTGCATTTGTTTGTAGCTGTTGCAGTGGTAATTTGGTCTTTAGAACACTGCCTAAAAAGGCACTATAGGGGTGGCCTTGGCCAGTATCTGGAAGCACAGGGGTGACAGATGCAGGCCATCTCTGACAAAGCATCGAGGTCTGTCAATCATGTCATCCCAGGCAGATACTGGATCCCCTTAGAATGACACCAGAAACTTAGCCAATTGTTGAACTCAACCATTTTTGGCTTGTACTGTGGTATCATTCTGGGTGATGGTAGGAGGCTGCTCAGGGTTAGGGTCATATCTGCCTGGGCTACATAATCCAAGAGCTTCTCCATGTTTCTTTTCATGTAGTCCAGGGAGGTACGTCTCAGGTCATTCACACCCACATGTACAATGACAGAGTGGACCTGAGTGTGTGCATTATGTGGTGGATCCTGGCACCTGACAGGCAGCTGACTGTTGCTTTCTCCTTATTCAACCTAGTGAGTGGGACATCAGTATGCCTTACTATCATGTCACCCATGACTAGTGTGTTGGGCAGGCTGTTTTGCCTTAGGGGCTTTGGTTGAGTGGCACACTGTTTAGGAGAGTTATGTTTCTTGTGATTAGTATTGTGTTGTGGTGGGTGAGTGCATTTTTGCCTTGGAGGTCTCTGCTATTTGTGTAGATTTTTATTGAGAGCCTTCATGAAGGTGTGTGTGTGGTTTGTGTTTTTATGTGAGGGCAGTGCTGGTGTGTGTTCTGGAGGGCTATGTGTTCTATGTAGTGTGATGCAAGTGTTGACCTTCTCCTCTTGACCAGCTATTCTGGTCTTGGCTGGAGAGTGCATGGCTTCCAATTTGGATATATAAGTGCATCTCTCGCAAGTCTGAGTGCTGGGAGGTAAGAGGAGAGCGTTGTCAGTGTACATGAGGCAGTTGCTACATTTTCTCAGGATGCCCAAGTTCACCAGGTTAATAAGAGAAAGCACAGGGAACTGACCTTTAGACATGCCTGGAGGGGTGGGCATTAATAATAAGTACTGGAGCTGTTTCTTTGTAGAATGTTTAGTGCTGGTAGCACTTTTGTGTGCTACAATAATTACTCCAAGAAGTCTGGTAACGTGCTATATTAATAAGCTAGTAAATGTGCAAGAGTGGAGAGAACTAGTAGATCTAAAGGAAAAAATTGAAGAGCAGACTTTTTGGCACCGCTCAGAAGCTTACAAACAGTCCTGGATACAGCAAATCTGTATCTAGACAAGACTAGTTACAGGAAAGATGGGAAACACGCGCGAACATGGGCTTTTAAACCAAAAAGTTGCAAGAGATGGAAAAACTGCCCAAAGAGCCAATAAACTACAATTTCTGGGCCCACAACCACTCCTCTTGTGGTAGATAGGCTACCTAGTGCTTACCACTCCCACTGATAAGCTAGAAGGCTTCCCTCCAACACAAGAAAGGCTTGAGAGGCTTAGAAAATTACAAACAGTCCTGGATACAGAAATCTGTATCTGGACTACACGTTACAGAAAAGGTGGGAAACAAGCGCAAACATGGGCTTTTAAACCAGAAAGTTGAAAGAGATGGAAACGGCCTAAACGGCCAATAAACTACAATTTCTGGGCCAGAAACCACTCCTCTTGTGGTGGATAGGCTACCTAATACATACCATGCCCACTGATAATCTAGAAGGCTTCCCTCCAACACAGAAAGGCTTGGGGGGACTCAGAAGCTTACAAACATTCCTGGATACAGCAAATCTGTATCTGGACTAGACTAGTTACAGGAAACACAGGAAAAAAGCTTAGAATTTTTTTTACAGAAAAGCAGCTAAAACAGCACTAAAAACAATTCAAGTGCAATGCAAGCTAGCACACTTGAGTGTGTAGCTATATAAAAGCAAATACAGTTTAAATAAATGCAATTTATTCAAACTGTATTCTGAACTGAATTCAATTATTGTTTTATTTCAACTCTAAACAGTTAATAAGTGGCAAAAATATGCTTATCAGCTCTATATTTCCAGATTGTTTGAGAAGCACACTCAGTCAGAACACAAGGAGATTCTATCAAAGTTTTTTTTTTTTTCGTAAAGTGGAAAGGGAGAAAGGAGGAACAGGAGATAATTCAAGGTTAATAACCTAAGTGGGCTGACTTTCTCAAATGTTTTCTCTGTATTAGGTAGAATGAGCTAATGACACTAGAACTGGGAGTGTCTCAGATCACATTTACAGTAGGGGTGGACAACTGTGAAGCTACCAAGTATAATAACAAGACATCAATAGCAAGGAAGGGTGGTAAACAATTACAGCTACTAGCTACACTATTTTAGGCAGAAAACACTACACTACAGAAATGTTTATCAAACAAATAAACAACAGCACTATAGTTTTGTTAACTATCAGTAAAACAGAAAACAAAATGCAGACACCAAGAAAAGCAATCTCAAGCAAATTAATAAATGCAGCAGTTTTGTTAACTAAAACAAAATGTAGACACCAAGAAAAGCTATTTCAAGCAAATTAATACATGCAACAGTTTTGTTAACTAAAACAAAATGCAGACGCCAAGAAAAGCAAGTCGATCAAGTAGAAAGCTGCAACCCTACTTTTTATGTTGATGGTGTCTTTGTGCTTGAGGAAAAGGTTAATGCAGTAGATTTGTTGGCAAAGAGCAAAGTATTTTGTACTGTATTGATTAATGGGAAACCTGTAGAGCTCAAAGTTGATACTTGTTCAAAGTGCAATGTTATGTCAGCAGAAATGCTTGCTAAGATAAAAGCTAGTGAAAAAAATGATTTGGCAAAGTGTGCAAAGCTTGTTGCTTATGGTGGTGAAGAGAATCAAACCGAAGGCTCAGTAGTGCTTTCATGCTATTCTGCTGGGAACAACCATGACTTGCAATTTTACATAGTCAAAAGATACGTGCCATAATTGTTAGGCCTTAAAACTTTTTTTTCTGGTTTGAAAATGGGACTGATTTCATTTCATAAGGAAGTCCAACATGTAAGCATTAACAACAATGATGGTTTCACACAGAATATTTTTCTGAATATGCTGACATTTTCAAAGATGGGCTTGGCAAACTCCCAGGTGTGTACTCCATAAAGTTAGATCACTAGGTAAGCCCAGTTGTCAGACCAGCATGGAAGGTTCCAGCAGCAATGCAGGGCAAAGTAAAAGAAAAGCTAGACAGAATTGTACATTTAGGAGTAATTTTTCCAGGAGAAGAACCAACTGAATAGGTATCCTCAATGGTAGTAGCTCAGATGACATCTGAATATGAATTGATCCAAGAGATTTTAACAAAGCACTGAATGACCTCATCATTCAATGCGTATAGTTGAAGAAGCTGCTGCTGTCATGCCAAATGCCATTTTTTTCTGTCTTAGATACAAAAAGTCCATTTTGGCAGATTTTACTTGATTGAAAATCTTCCTTGCTAACTATTTTCAGTGCACCATTTGGAAGGTTCAAATTTCTAAGAATGCCATTTGGGAAAAATTCTGCCAGTGAAGTCTTCCAACATGCGATGCAGCAATTTCTTTTCTGGTTATACATGTGCTGTTATAGTGGATGATATTGTTGTAGGAGGCAATGGTGAAGTCAAATATGAGAGAAACCTCAGAAAACTTCTAGATCGTGCTTGTGAATCTTAAACTGAATCATTAAAAATGCAAATTCAGGCTAAAAAAAGTTACTTATGTGGGTCATTTGTTTACCTTATGTGAGTCATTTGTTCACCAGTTCAGGCTTACAACCAGATCCATCCAAGCAAGCTGCAATTCTTGAGACTCCAGCTCCAAACAATGCCACATCTTTACAATGTTTTCTTAGCATTGTCAACTATTTATGCAACTTTATTCCTGATTTAAGGGAGCTTTCAACACCACTACGACAGCTGGCATGCAAAAATGTAACCTGGTCATAGTTGGAACAACACCAAATACATTTGATGTCCTGAAACAGAAAATTGCCAGTCCACCCACTTTGAGTTATTATGATATTCACAAACCTGCAATTCTTTCCTGTGATGCTTCAAAATATGGTCTTGGTGGAGTAATTCTTCAAGAGGCTAGACCAGCAGCCTATGTATCTAGAACTGTAACTCAAACTGACATGCAGTATGTACAAATTGAAAAAAGAGCTTTTTGGCAATAGTGTTTGCATGTTCAAAGTTCAATGATTATATTTATGGCTGACCTATCCAGATTGAAACTGATCACCAACCTCTGGTTACTATGTTGAGAAAGCCAATGCACACAGCTCCAGCTAGATTGCAATGCATGATGTCAAAACTGCAAAAGTACAATTTCAATATGGTTTACATAAAAGGCAAACTTCTTTATCTTGCTGATACTTTATCCAGATTCCCTAGACAAACCACTAACCAGCATGGCAATGAAAAATCTGATTTTGAAGTTATGGAAGTGAGAAATATTTCTTCCACATGTCTTGAGCTTAGAAATCACACAGCTTCCAATCCAATTCTCCAGAATCTGAAGCATTTTATCAGTCACAGATGGCCAGCATAACAATCTTGTTTACTACTGGATGTGCAGCAGTATTTCCCTTACTGAGACAATATTTTGATGGAATATGGTATCATCATGATACGTCCAAAAGTAGTAATTCCAAAATCCTTGAAACAAGAGTATATTAAAATCTCGCATCAAGGTCACCTGGGAACTGATTCTACCAAAAGAAGGGCAAAAAGACTAGTATTTTGGCCTTCTGTATCAAAAGATATTGAGAAGGAAATCTCAGCTTGTTCAGTTTGTAATAATACTAAACTACACCAACAAAAAGAGCCAGTTCAGCTGAACCAGATTCCTGAACTACTTTGGTCGACAGTAGCCACAGATAATTTTGAATGGAATGGTTAATATTATTTGGTATTAGTAGACTGTTACTCAAATTGTTTCAAGATTGACCTACTTCCTAACCTTACTTCTAGTACTGTCATTATGAAATTGAAATGAAGATTTTTCTGTCTATGGTAGTCTGCACAAATGTGTTTCTGACAATGGTACACAGTTTACAAGTCAGCATTTCAAAAGATTTGCTAAGACATTGGACTTTGTTTATGTTACTAGTAGTACTGAATATCCACAATCTAATGGCTTGGCTGAACTTGCAGTTCAGAGTGTGAAACAGTTGTTGGAGAAATCCAAAAGAGACAAAACTGATATTTTTCTCAATCTGCTTAATCTCAGAAACATTCCTCGAGACAATTTACTTGGTTCACCTGCTCAGAGACTGATGTCGACACAAACCAGAACTACACTACCAATCAGTAATAATTTGTTGATTCCAAGTGCTAAAAACAACAAAACAGTAAAAGCTCAGCTCATAGAAAAGCATTTGTCACAGAAATTCCATTATGACAAAACCAGCAAACCTCTCAAACCATTAAAAGAAAGAGAGATAGTGAGAATGCAGACAGCAAAAGGTTTTGATTGAGTAGGACTTGTGAAACATCTACGTGTGGAACTGAGATCATACATCACTGAGTCACAAGGAATGGACTTTAGGTGGAATCAGTAACATTTATTTCTGGTGTCTGAGCCAGTGTTACAGCACCTTGTCTGTAATTGAGACTCCAGTTCTCAAAGTATGTTATCAAATGTTCCTGTTCCAGAGAACAATTCATCATCTGTTCATATTCCTGAAAGTGTCCCTGAAGTTCCTAATGAAGAGCATTCCCCACTAACTGTCCCTGTTGCTAAACTCAGTACTGATTATTATATAACAAGGTCAGGTTGTAGTTCAAGATCTATTCCTAGATACATGGCAACCTGGACATGATTGTTATTGTTTATGTGTTCATATAATTTTTATGCATATCTGATTGTCATTTTTCATTTGCATGACAAAATTATCAATGAGAGAAGATGTACATCATAGTGTGTTTGTTGTACCTTTAAAGCAACTGTAGTTCATGGGTACATGCATATAAGTACTGAGCACATGCAAGCAGAGTGCCATTTTGCAAAAGCAGCCAGAGTGAAAGCAAGTATGAGTGTAGTGGTCAGTTAGCTAGTTCATTTAAGTTTTATGTTCCAGTCATCTATCCTCATGTGTTTGTGTGTAATAAACATCTTAAACAAACACCAAGCTTCATCATCTTATTTGAATACACAAGACAAGTTACAGGGAAGACATGCAGACTCTGCACCGAAGGCACCCCAGCCAAGAATCAAACCAGAGACCCTCTTGCTGTGAGTTGACAAGACTAACCACGGTGTCACTCAGCTATAAAGAGTAACCTGCTGGAGTTTTTCAACTGTTAAATGCTATTCATCATCATTGTAACATCATGTATTCAACTTTAATAATACACATATGCATGTGCTTACTTGTGTGAGTAAATCTCAATATTATAATTGATAAACTACACCTATGGTGGATGGAGAGGCTGCTCTCCCTTATGGTCTGTAGGAGGAAATGTCAAGCACTTCAACAGCTAGCAGAGTAAGGAGATGGTGATGATAGTCCTGCTGATGAGGACTAGATTCTTATGTCCCCATGTTTGACAGGCATAGACTTCTGTTATCCACTCCGCAACCCCAATTATGGCACCCCCCCAACCTTTTGTGTCTCTCACCCTCCCTGTGTCTTGTCTTGTTTGTCCTGTTTGTTTGCATCTGCTTCTTCATCTACCCTACTTATCTGACCCCCAAAAATACTTATGTCCCTTACCCAACATCCCTCTCTTACTAAAGTAAAAAAAATGGGTACCTGTCCCACAAAAAGAGATATCACCTCATCCATAGCTCTCCGCATTTCACATATGTCTTCTTGACACACTTGATTTGGTCCAATTGGCTATACAACATGATTGTGTTGTCACCCCTCTTTCTTCAGCTGAGAGTACAAATTCAACTAATATTCTGTAAATGTTTTCATTTTACACTGTTGAAGAAGTGGGTAGCTATGTTTTTTTCCTTCCTCCACCTGCACATTTCTATATTGCTTTCCTTTTGTTCTTCCCCTGCTTGCCCCCATTTCACCACTTTCCTATCCTCTCCATTTTAACATCTTTAATCAGGTGAAAAAACAGAATCACACACACACAACACACATAAGTAACAAAAGAAAGCAATGGAACCCTTCACTTTTTGTCTTCTGTGTTTGTGTGGAGCTTGGCATCATGCATCAAGGCCAAACAACAGTGAACGGCTCTTCAATGGTGTGATTACTTCCACGCAAAACTGTTTAAACATGCTGCACTAATGTAACACACAATAACACACAGTAAATGTAGTACAAAGAGTTATTTCATTGCATTATCAATACTGATTTAAAACTATACATGCAACTGAATTCAAACCCTACATCATCTGGGCTCCAAAAGAAATGTGTCAATGCATTTAGACCTGCTGCCACAGAGTCAGCTAAGCAGCAAGTGCATTTAATACACTCAGTACTGAGAAATCTCATAACTGTAGCAATGAGGCTAATGTTTGCTCACCACTTAACTATGCACAAACAGGCAAAGAAGTAGAAATGTGTATCTCACATGTGAAAACACTTTGCCATCATCCATGCAAACCAGCTGCTTGGAGATACGCTATAGAAAGTGCACCAAATCATTTATTATTTTGGGGTATTGTCCATTTAGTCTTTATCCCATGAAAGTATATGTGAAAACACAAACAAAAGGAAGGCATCTTTTAAGAAAAGAACATATATTTACACCGCAGCCATCTACCAACCCCATGCACTGCAAACTTGGACTCTCAGTACTTGTTCACAAGTATATCAACTACACTACAGAAATAAATTACAAATGCTTTCTTATATACCATGCACATCTTTATAATGGCAATACACATTCAAATGTTCTAATACTTGCCACAGTGAACACCCACACAGCTTATTGGTCATACCAAGGTATTCTTTTTGTTACATAAACATTACTGTCTCATGGTGCAGAACCCCCATCAAGGTGATATACCAGATGCATGTGTGATACCTGTTCCAGTGATACACACAGTACATACATAGCTGCTTAACAACACTGATGGCATGGGTTATATCTGTGACAGTGTGGATTGTGCTACATATATGCCATGCACACCTGTTACCTAGCCTGGATTGATCATAATGTCACATATAGGTATAGCAGTGTACCTGCTAACAACTCCAGCAGATGTTACAGTGTCAGGATGGTGTGCTTGATTACCCTCATAGATTGCTGACATCTCATAGTAGTTGTACAAGTGTGTTCATGCAGAACAATCTATGATCACTTACAATCACATATGTTATATCACAGACATGGGATTATTGGTGGTATTATTCTGATATCATCCATGATTGTGCATGCTTCTGTTTACTGTTGTCCATGAGCCTGTAACCATGTGTCCCACTTGGTGGAGACCTATGCTGACATTACAGTCATAATAAGACAACTCATTTTGCACAGCTTCACAATATGCACCTAACCGCTATTGTATATAATATCATCTCTGATAGATGTCCTCTCCATCGTTCATGTCAGGATGTTTATATCACAAAGACATCTTCTTCATTGTTTTCTCACCTTGTGTGACAGTCACATAATAAACATTTTCACTATACAGTCTGTACTGTATCATGTTGATATGTGATTATTGTTAGTGTCACAACTGTCTTCATTTACATGTCCTCATCTCCTGTACAATAAGATGTTTCACCTATCCTCTTTCCATGTATTCATTCCTACAATTCATCGGTGTCACTATTCAATACACACACTTCCCCTGGCTGTTTATTTTAAATGACAGTCCATGTACCATTATGGGTCATTTATAGAACGTTTGTACAGCATGCCTGAGATGGGATTCCACAATACTCTGCACTGTATATACTTTCCTGTAATGTGTTTGGACCATGTACATTGCTATATTAACCCTGGTAATCACTGTGGCATTCCACACAATCCCACAGACCTAGTTTGCCCATCGGTAAACAGGTCTATATGTCTGCTGCTATCCATTTTGCTTTACACAGTTTCCTGGTACATTGTTGCTAGCCACAAAACAACACTTGTTTATGATTAAACATGCTGTGCATTATGAATATGTAATTAGCTCTGCTGCTCACAGCACAAACATGTAAACTCGAAGCCTACATTGAGTTTATTGAATTCCCAGGATTATTTATTTTCTATGAGTGACTTTTGTTATGTAATTTTAGTCTTTAGGTAGAAGATATTTAAGCTTGAAGCACTAAAATCGTATTATTTTTGTTTACCCTAGTTCACTGTGTGCTTGTATATTTATTACAATTAGTAGTTTATTATTATTATTATTTGATTTATTAACTGAAGTAACACACTGAGCCACTAGAGACCTATTTCATGTTGTTCATGTCCCTTTCTAAGAAACTTGTTCAGTAATATTAAACATCTAAGGAAGGCCATGTCTGTATTAAGCTCTACCTATGTTGTGTCATGATGTAGTTACAGAAACCACAGTGATTCATAAATCAGCTACTTAGGCTTAAACATGCTCATCATTCTGAGGGATAAGCATGGCATGCATGTATAGCATAAACAACATGTATATGTATGTACATACCCAGCAGAAGCATGACAGCCAGGCAGCCAAGCAGCTTACTTACAAATTACATGAAGTAATGGGAATGCAGCAAAAGTGAGCAGAGCACCAAGCCCTCCCCTATACCAACATAAGCCGTAAGAAGCAAAATGCCTCATCAAAAGCAGAAGTGACAGTAACTGGAATATGGGAAAACTGCTGTACATCATAATATTATAGCATATACATCACAACGCAACATAAGTAGAGGTTAATATTGACATAACCTTCCTTAGATATTTAATATTACAGAGCAAGTTTCTTAGATAGGGACATGAGCAACATGAAATAGGTCAATAGTGATTCTAGGAAGTCCATGCTATGCTTATCCCTCAACACCTTTTGCAAGTGCACAAGCCTAACATACCTGCAGGGCAGCTTCTTTATTCTTGTGTAGTAGCCAGTGTCTGGAATGCCCTACCATGAATAAACAGAACCATTCAGAGTCATGTTTCATTCAAAACTTCTTTGCGAGAATACCTCTCTGCTAATTGAATCTGTACTTGTACCAAACCTCCCTCTTTCATAACCTGAGAGTCATTTGTACCAAACCTCCCTCTTTCATAACCTGACAGTCATTTCTTCTTGTATATATTAAAATTTCAAACTGCACTATCAATAAATTGTCTGTGTTAAATTAACACTTAGAATCTTTTACAGTGTACCCATTTTACTTTTATTGTCTATTCTGTAATTTTAAGATGGTATTTATTGTACCTACTAAATTATTTCACTCTGTGCTTTAACTAATTGTTATATCTGCCTATATTTTTTCTATAAATTTTGTACATTTTTCATATTGTTCATTCTGTCAAACATTCTATGTATTTTGGAAATATTCTTCCCAGGCCTCCACTGAAAATGGGCTCTCAAAGGCCCAGTGGACTATCCCTGCAAATAAATACCAGTAAATAAATAATAAATACATATGGCTGGCTGCAGATCTACACCATTATTTAGGAACAGGATGTCAAAAACAGAATGGCATGGGGGCCATTGTTCTAGGCAACACAACAAGACTCAGTAGAATGCTCATTTGTATCTGCTATATCATGATAGGTTCATAGGTTCATAGGTAAGTACTAGGCTATCTGCCCGAGGGCATCTATAAGCCTAGCCAGAATGTGTTGGCTTTCGCCACCCCCTTAGATTAGTTCCCTGTGCCTCGGTCCAGCAGAGCCATTAGTTCCCTGTGCCTCTGTCCAGCAGAGCCACTGCAGTGATCCCCAGGGTAAATTTTCTGTTTCCCAGCCAGAAAATTTACCCCCAGGGTTCACTTCAGTGGCTCTGCTGGGCAGAGGCACGGGGACCTAATGGCTCTGCTGGACCAAGGCATGATGTGTTTATTAGAGTAATAACATATAAGTCTATTCCTTATTGTGTTATGTAATACACACAAGAAAGTCAGTTTTATAAATTAGAAACTGACATTCCACTGGATATTGCATAAGAGAACAATCTGTGACAGAACTGCATCTTTATTGGACTAAGCAACATTTGTTTGTGAGTCTCAGCAATAATGTTTAGTTACAGGTTCACAGGTTAGTAATAGGCTGTTGATCCAGTAGACCATTTATAAGTTCCCACATTGAAGTCACCAAAACATGAATTAATGCCAGGCACCCAAGCGGATGAATTACTTTGGGCCTAGTTATGTCCCCCTACCTAGAGGATTTGAGGGTATACTTATGAATGCCCATCCATTCGTTCATTATTTTATATTTTGAAATGATCAGGTAACTACATTCTTTAAATCCAGTGTGAGTCTATTCCACAGAAGACACATTCTCTTTATACCACTCAACTGTCCAGATTTTTGCCTCATATTTTAGTTCTGTTCTTCTTAAAAAAAATTGTGGTTCATAGGTAGGTACTAGGCTATTGGCCCAAGGGCCTAAGTAAGCCTAGCCAACAAGATTCCCTGGCTTATGCCATCCAAGAAAAGTTATTTTACTGTGCCCCTGTTGAGCAGAGCCACAGAAGTGCTCTGGCAAATCACTGAATACTGAAGTCACCAAATAATGGCATACATTTGAGTTTCAGACTTCATATCCTTCAAAAAATCATTGCTAACACAAATCCTGTTATTTTATCAACTTTCTAAGTTTATATGAGAAAATTTTAAAAATGTCCCTATTTTAGGCCTTTGTTCCCACCACTGTTTTAGGCTTTGTCCAGATTTATTGTGCTGAGAGGTTTGTCTGTGACAAATACCTGTCATGCCAGCTAGTCCAATTTATATTGCACTGGAAGTTCAGATCTCTTCATTGAGTGTTTAGGGAGTTAGTTTTGTGAATATGAAGGAGGTTGCATAGGTCTGGAGCATTTGAGGCTATGGAGGCTAGGCAAAAGTCCTTCCCAAAAGTCAATAGGTCATGGAAAAGAGTGAGAGCACTCTAAGGCAGTCAGGGCACCTCAAGGCAGACATGCCCTTGATTGTCTTAGTAAGGAAACACTGTGGTCTCTCAGGCTTGGTCATGTGCTTAGATAAGTGCATACTACCAAAGGGGGGATTATACCCTATAACTGTTCCAGGGTTTGAAGCCTGCCTGTGTGATTGTTGATGAGTTCCATAATAATGTACTCCATTGCCAGACCCCCAACAGGATGGGATGACTATAGCAGTTCACCATACCTCTGGTATGAATCAGCTGGAGTGACTTAGACTGAACAGATTTAACAATGAATCAGCCAGACAATGTTTTGTGCTGATAAGAAGACAGCCTAGTACATCATCTTGGCCCATGGAGCTAGTGTTCTCAGCAGGAGAGAGCAATTAGGACTTGCACAGTGGTGACTGAGGGGATCAAATAAGCATACTAATGTGCTGAGAATAATTAGAAAAGGATAAGGGAGTAAAATTTGAGCTGAATTTGTCAACTAATATGTTGGCTATGATCTCAGGGGATGAGTATTTGGTGTTATTTTGTATTAACTTAGAACACTCTTGGGTATTTCTTCTGAGGTTCCTGACAAATCTGAATAAGTTTGTGTGGTTATCCTTGGCTTGGGTGCCAGTTTTTAATTTGTACTTGCTTTTCAAAGATTTAATTTTGTTTCCTAAGTTTTTGCTGATTATTTTGAGTTCTCTAGCTGATGGGGTGTTAATTTTGCTTTTATGGATTATGAGTTTCTTCCCCTTATTATGTAGTTTGTTCAGAGGTGTATACTAAGTTAATGACCACTAGGGTCCTTATAAGCCTAGCAGTGCAATCCAAATGTGACATAAATTTGATTTATATAGGTTGTGATTTACTGACTGCATCTGTCCATCAGAGACTTAGTCTCCAAACCACTGGTGAATTTCTGATTATCCATCCACTGGGCTAAGTTGCACTTAAATAGAATTATGTAGGAACTCTGCTTCACACAAATGGGGATCCTATTCCAGAGAATGAGAATTCTCTGAGAAACATATCTGTGTCTCCAACATGTCCTATTTATGTCGCAAACAAAATTTAGGTCTTTTGATCTAGCAGTTCTGATGTTGTTTGTCTTACAGATGTGCAAAAGGTTCATCAAAATAGGGTCCAGGGATGCCTTGTATGTCAGGCAAAGATCACCGCATGATACCAAGTAAAGAGACAGGGCTTTGAGGCAATCAGTGTAGGACATTGGGCTTACTCCCTGCATTCTTTTGTAATGTCCTTTGTGTACATTCCAGTTGCTGCATGTGTCTGGTTAGGTATATACTAAAGGGGGGCTTTATGATGGGCCTGATGAGGGGGGAGTCCAGTGGTACAATGACTCCTCTGGATCTAGATGCCATGCCCATACTTATAAGTTGAGCAACACAGAAGGATATTCTTGTATACATACTGGTCGAAAGCTAGGTTACTATCAAAATGAGTTCCCAGATCCTTGACCAGTCAATCAACTTTTAGGGGTATTTTATTGATGATATAGTTACCCAGGGTGACTAACTTCCTCAAAGGTTCTGTAATACTTTTCTTGGCAATGAGTTTCAAGCAATAGCTTTGGCACCAAGCATTTGTCTGTGTTAGACCTTCATAAAGGGTATACCCATCTTGGGGGGATTCAATAACTGCTCCCAGTTTGAAATAATCTGTGAACTTGGTCATCTGGAGGCCTTTGACTTTGTGTTGACTGGTCTCTTTGTGGAGGTGGCTTCACCAGTCCTAACCTCTTGGGTCCAATCTGTGAGCCAGCTAACTAACCAGAAATGTTATAAAGGTGTTTATGCCTAGTTCTGTAAGTTTAACAATTCCTGACTGGGGTATGGTATCAAATGCTTTAGCCAGAGATAGACAGGCCATACGCATCACTTTCCCCTTAGCCATTGCCTTAGTGACCTTTTCAAAGAAGTCCACCAGGTGACTTTCCTTTGAAAAAGCCAAACTGGGATGGATCCAGTATCTGGAGACCTCCCACGTCCTTGTTGTTAATTTCCACAATAATTCTTTCCATGGCTTTGCAAATAAGACTAGTCAGACTAATGGGCTGTAGTTTCCAGGATCTGTTGAAGGTCCTCTCTTATGAATTAGGATGGCCACCGCAGTCCTCCATTCTTGTGGCACAATGCCTGATTTAAGACTATAGTTAAATCGTCACTCAAGGGGTCATGGTAAGTCATATTTTAGACTTTCTAGGAGGCATCCGAGGATGTTATTGGGGCCCATTCAGGCTGTGTTCTTGGCTTTAACAATCACAGCTACAATATGCTCCCTGGTTATAGTTGGAGTGGTTATGTCTGTGGGTATTTCTTGGGGATGATTGGAAGTGAGAGCGGGTAAAGTTGGAACTGAATTTATCTGCTAACAAGTTTGCTATATCGCCAGACTTGGTGAATGTGGCACTAGTAACCACCAGTTCAGCACACTGCTTTGTGCTGCTCTTGAGGTTTCTGACATAGCTGAAGAAGGCCTTATGGTTATCGTAACCTCAAAGTTGGCTTTTTAAACCAAATTAGCCCTCTTAGTTGCCTATTTAGTTTGAAGAGAGAGTTCTTATCTTTATGGGAACTACCTTTCCTTTTGTTGAATATCCTTTTTAATTGGGATGCCACCAGGTGGTTTGTTTCTTGGGCTAGTTCTGGGCTTACGTCTGGTAGGCACAGCAGCCTCTATATAGCCATTGACATAGTTTTACTGAGCTTCTGACAGCAATTCAGCGTAGGCTGCTTTTTTTCTCAGGGCTGTGAGGAGCACTGAATTTTGGCAAACCATAACTTAATAAAAGGTAGTTTGCCTAACTGTTACTGGTTCTGCTGGAGGTATGGAGTTGATTTTGATTTCAAAGAAGACAGCTTTATGGTCAGACCTTATCAGAGAGGATGAGATACTGGAGGGATGCAGCATTCTCCCATATCTGTAAGTAGGAACCAAGTATATTGGAGCTTCTTGTGAATGTATTCACTATTTGGTCAAGGGTGTTTGCATTTACGAAGTCTAGGAATGTCTGTGCCTGTAGATTTGAGGCTGTGTAGGATTCCCAGTTTATACAGGAGCAATTAAAGTCTTCCATGAGGATGGTGTTAGGTTGGATGATAAGTGTCTCCAGTAGGTCCAAGTATGTATTGTCAGCTTCTTATGATATGGAGGATGATCTATAATTGGCTAGGATATTTTACAGGATTTTATCTATGGAGATCTGCATGTGGAAAAACTCCAGCATGTCATCCTATGTGACCAACCTACAGGTATGCTTGTCAGTGATGTATATCGAGACACCTTTGCCTTTAGTCCCTGTCTGTACAGCTACTGGTCTAAAAGTATGTAAAGCAGTGAAACCTTGCACTGCCAGGGTACTCTCTGCTGCTTTAAACCATGTCTCAGTAACTGCACAGATGTCAGTATTCTTGAGTGTGCAGAAAGCTTGGAGGGAGTACATTGCACATATTCTGAAAATTTGACTGAAAAATATATATTCAGCATTATTCAGCATTCTACTCAATAAGTGCACACGTTATTCTACAAGATCAGCCATTGCAATACATGTGAGACACTTTTTTCTAGAAATAACAAGATCACTTACATTAGCTAGTTAAAGGAAGCTGTAGATGATATGTTATAACATGCACTGAAAATATACATGCCTGTATTTCTGAGGCACCCATTTTTAGCAGCAATCACACTACCTGAACAGTAAGACACTTTTCAGATAGTAATTTCTTTCAGTATCGAAATGACAATGGATAATACACCTGCCACAAAAGCAATTTTCCTAAAAGTCTGCAAAATAAAAGGATGGAGAATACTACTGAAACACATGATGTGCTATGCAGAAATTTGATGATCTAGTAAACACTTTGCAAAGGAGAAATACAGCTTTAGCAATATAATGAAGGTGTACACAATGACTGGAGAATACCGACAAAATAAAAATCATTCCATTATTAATTAAGTTACACTAGTATGTCAAGATTTTTATGCTAAAAAATATATATTACGGCATCTGTTTTGTCATGACACAAAACTCAGGTATTGAAATAATCAGTTTTATCTATCACTCCTGAAAGGTTTCAGTGAACTGTGTACTGATAATTTGATAATTTATGAAACATTTGAAGTAATGTAGCCAATACATTGGATAATTTGGACACAACCATAATTATCTATGTTATAATATATCATATTATTAATTATTCCTGTTTGTCTCAAAATCCAGGTACTCATCCCCTAATGCTTATTCAACTAAGTCTCATCTACATTTTATACATTATGGTAGCTTATTGCTGTAAATATTGTAAGATCACGTTAACTTAGTACTGTAAATTCTAAAAGACTGGGTACAGACTAATAACTGAAAAGCAATGCTACAGAAGTCTATTTCTTCGAACAAAACTGTTTGAAGACACAGACTTCCACAAAACTAAAAAAAAAATAAATTAAAGTAAGTATTTTTTGCAAGGGGCTTGCCCTGTCCCCTGCACCTACAAGTAGGGGACTTAAGTCCCCATACCTCTTGCTACATAAGTATACCAACTCCAAGATTGCACAACAACAGTGAAAGAGAAAAATACCCCCTTTCTCCAGTATTCAGAGTTCTCTGAAGAATGCCAGTCCCCTATTTAATCTGTTCACACTGTTTGCTGTTTGATGAACTTACCCATCACAGAATACATTCAAACAGATAATCTATTAACCACATAATTAACAAGATATCTTTAAATGAATAGACATAACTTCAGCTCTGTTTGTCTCACAAATAAGATTCACACTTACACTTCACACTTAAATGAAATCATATTACTCTCTTTTTTGTCAGGTATCTTATCTATACTTCTGTACTAACTTGACTCGTACTATGTGAGTGATTCAGGAAGACTAATTATGCTATATGTGTGGGCTCAACAACATTTTCTGTAACTTGAATGTGTTCTTTAACTGTAGAAGCCTTTGCTCTACAGGAGAATGTGAGTGAATATCTGTACTATGTATGTTGTATGTGTGTAATGCTCTACAAACCTTACAGCCTAGGTAGTGCCTGAAAAGATCCCATGACCAGTGCACCTAAAAAGATATCAAATGTAAAACAAAATATAAATAAAAATAAAAAAAAATGTGGACCCAGTTTTCCATAAATGTATCTAAGGATCTTCTAAAAGAACCAAGACTGGATGCACTCCTTACTTTTCTTGTTCTACTCCCGTGTGAACAATCATGGCTCATTTTTTCCCCCTGGGTAACAGCCTTTCTTTCTGCTTTCTTTAGGAGTGAAGCATACTGGGAGCAGAAGCAGTATCTGTGAGGAGGACCTTTTTTTTACTCATGCATATTGGCACCAAGGGCTTGGTCTGCAAGAGGCCTTTGCAATGGACTGTCATGCCTCCATATGAAATAATCAGTTGACCCTGCCTTCCCTTGAGAATAAGTGACCCCCCCGCACACACACACACACACACACACACACACACACACACACACACACACACACACACACTCTTGATCTTCAATCTACAGCACAGATTGTACAATGAAGAATGTGCCTTTGAGAACACATTCCTCTCCTCGAAGGGAGATGAACAGGCCCACCAGATGCAAGAAACATACCACTCAACCTTTAAGACAAAGAAATCTAGGCAAAGCCATATATAATGGGGGTACAAAGGCACAAAAATAGGGGAATGTTTCAAATATTGCTCATAGAAACTTAGTTGCTAGAATAACAGATTTTGCATTAGCATGAATTTTCTGAACAGTATGAAGTCTGTAACTGAAACATCTGTCATTATTTTCTGACTTCAATCCTCAATGATTTGCCAGAAAACCAAAATTTAATGAGGAACAAACAAAAAATATGAAGCATAAATCTGGACATTCTGCGAAAACCAAGACAGTTGAGAGGTATGGCAGGAAATGCCCTTACTATTAATCAAACACAGGTTGCCTGGGTCTTTATGATAGCTTTATCCCTGTGTGCTAACAGTAGACAGCAGGACCATTTTAAAGTCACTTTGAAAATATCCCCCCTTCAAGTTGACCCTAAAATATAAGCCTGTTGCTGAAAAGTGACAGAAAATTTCAGATTGAGAGAAATACAACTTCTGGCTTTTAATGGAACCTAAACACAGGTATGTTTTATATTAACTCATCATGAAAGTGCTGAACATTGACAAGTAAGGAGAGGTTAAGCAGTCTGCAGGACAGTGGCAGCTTGTGCTATTGGGCTGCAGGACTGCAGCCACCCCAGCTGAGGAAAAACAAAATAAAAAAATCCCAGAACTCATGCATGCATGAGTGGAAACTCGAATCCGGACTGCTGTTTAACCAACCCAGATTCAGAAGAAGGCAGCAGTCTTACTGATGCCCCAGAAGTCTATGCAGTTACAACCGCATAGACTGGAAGGGGATCAGACTGCAAGGTCTGCAGTCTATGCTCAGAACGGAATGCATAGAGGCAGCACAAGCATGTGTGCTTGGCATTCCGACACCGAGAACAGGCTTATGGAGGAAACAGCTGCTTTGGGACTACTGGCTGCTTTTGCTTTGAATGAGGAAATGAGGACTACTGGCTGTTTTTTTATGGAGGAAACAGCTGCTTCAGGAGGAATACTTTTGTAAACTAGGTAGTGTGTGTGTGTGTGTGTGTGTGTGTGTGTGTGTGTGTGTGTGTGTGTGTGTGTGTGTGTGTGTGTGTGTGTGTGTGCTTGTGAAGAAATACCCCAGTTAACTATAACTGGTGGCTAGAGAGTAACTCAGGTTCAAATTGGGTACAGGTAGCAAGAACCTGAATTCCATACCAACCATCACTTGTGAAAAGCATTCAATTTTTGCCTCATATTTTTGTTCTGTTGTGTTCCTCATAAAATCTGTGGTTTTAGAGTTTTCTGGATTTTCAGACATTTGAATTTCAGTCTTCATATTCTTCAGAAAGTACATGGTAACACAAAACATTTTATTCATAGGTTGGTACTAGGCTATCGGCCCTAAGGCCTATGCAAGCCTAGCCATAACAATTCCCTGGAAATTTCTTCCCACAATAGTTACTTCTCTGGGCCGCTGTCTAGCAGGGAGACTGACATGATCCCTGGGGTGAATTTCCTATCTCCCATCCAATCATCAAGGTTCCTTTTGAAGAGGGCCAATGAGGCACTCTGCTTGACGTGTATGGGCAGTCTATTCCAGAGTATGGGGAGTCTCTGGGTCAGGAACCTATCCCTCCAGCATGTTTTGTTCATTGTGATGATAAGGTTTAGATCCCTGGAGCGTGTGGCTCTGCGGGATTGGGATTTCTTTAAGTGGAGCATGTCCAACAGCTCATGGTTTGACATGGCCTTGTATGTTAAGCAGAGATCGCCTCTGAGTAGACGATATGCCACAGAGTATAGCTGGAGTTTTTTTAGATGGTCAGCATATGGCATCTGCTTTAGGCCTGTGATTCTTTTAGTGAGTTATTTCTGTGGCCTTTCCAGCTGTTGCAGATGTCTTGTGAGGTACATACCAAATGGGACATTATACTCTATAATGGGTCAAATGAGGGATGAGTACAGTGGGACAATGACCTCTTTTTTTCTGGATGAAAAGCCCTTAGTGATGAGGTGTGCCACATAGAAGGATTTCCTGACTGTTTTGGCAATGTGGTTATCGAAAGTGAGACCACTGTCCACTTGTGTCCCTAAGTCTCTCATCACACTTTCGATGTTTAGTGTCCTGCCACCTATGTGGTAGTTCATGGGTACATGTTTTTTTCCAAAATTCTACAAATTTTCTAAGTTTATAAGATAAATATTTGACATTTGTCCCTATTTTTGTGGCTGTATTTCCCCATTATTGGCTTTGTGCAGGGTTTTTGTGCTAAGAGGTTGAGAGCTATGGTGAGAACTGAATTCACTGAATATGTTTGGGGGCTGTATTCCCCCATTATTGGCTTTGTCCAGGTGTTTTGTGCTAAGAGGTTGAGAGCTATAGTGAGAAATGAATTCACTAAATGATATCCATTTAATTTTCAGTCTTCCTATCATTCATGAAACAGCTGGTTTAGCACAGTGATATGTTGCTCTAGCTATAGTGTACAGGGTCCTGGGTTCAAGACTTGGCAGTGAAATGCATGGCGGTAATATAGCATTTTATTCTAGCAACTTTCCAAGGTTATACAAGCAACATCTAAAATGTGTCCCTGGGTTTTGGGCTTGTGTCCCCCCCCAATAAATTTTGACCTTTTCCAGATTTCTTGTGCTTATGTGCTGCAAAGTTGAGATATACAGTTGAGTGTAGAGTGGATTTTACAAGGTTCTATGACATTCAGGGGAAGTGAAGTTTAATGCTGCTTATGCTGAGTCTGCTTGCATTGTTAATAACATAACAGGTAGTGTACTTGCTGTCGATGCAGAAGGCGGGGGGTTCTACTCCCACAGTATGTAGATGCATTGCTGATACTGTACTGTGTTGTACTTTTAAAGGGGGAGGATGCTGCAGTCCTGAGAATGTCCTCTTTGGTGGACATACCTAGTAACCATCAACCTGTTGTCAGTTCGCCATCCATTCCCCTATTGCAATATTAGTAGCATATCATTTTTTTAAATGTAACATGGTCAATTTATTCCTCAAGGGCAACATGCACTTAATTTGTAGACAAAACAATGAAATATAGTTGTTTGCTAGCAGCAACCTCTTCATTAGTTACATATCTCTTTAATGTGGAATTATTTAGATGACTTTTACTTCTGCAGAGATTGTGCATATTTACTGATATGGGTGGACTGTAGAAGTTTGAGCAGACTTTTATGATGGAAATGCTCTGAATTGGGCAGTTTTGTCATTATTGGTGGATGCATTTTGTTTCATTGTTTACTGGAAAAATGTTCAAAACAATACATTTAAAACATATGTACTGTATTATACAAGGAATATAATTTAATACAATCAGGAAGGTGTATCAAAGAACACATGTATGTTTCATGTGCAAGGGCCCTATGATTTGAAAACAGCCCAAAGTTAATCTTTATCTGCCACTGGCCAGATGTATTTTCTTTGAATGTGGGTTTCAAAGCTGTTTCAATGAATGCAAGTTTTAAGGGCAGAGAAGTTATAATGCTAAGTCTATTTTCATTGTGAGCCTGTATTGCTTTGTTTAGCAGATGTCTATTAGTGTTTGTGCTGTAAAATGTAAAATAAAACTTTTAAATGAAAGCCAAATCATCATAGAAGTAAAGCAGTATGCACATTATAGTGTTTATGGTAAATGGGGTGAAAGAGCCAAGGAATGGGACATTGGAATGGCTGCAGGGGGAGGCCCCATTCAACCATGATTTTGTGAGGGGGGGGAAGGACAGCAAACTCAAACACAGCTCCGGCTGAAGTATACCTCTCAGCTGTCCAGATTTTCACAGAATTAATAGATTTTTGCTTCTTATTTTTGATTTGCTCCTTATAAAATTTGTGGTTTTCTGGCAAATAATTTAGGAATTAAGTCACTAAATAATGACAGACATTGAGTTTCAGACTTCATACCCTTCAGGAAAAAAATGCATGCTAAAGCAAGACCTGTTATTCTATCAACTGTCTAAGTGTATACAACAACAATTTTTAGTACTGTCTGTATGGTCCCCCAATATATTTGGCCTTGTCCAGGTTTCCTGCGTTAAGAGGTTGAGAGGTACACACAAATAAATCACTTTATAGAATTAGGTATATCCAAACCTCTCAACTGCCCCCGACTTTGGCTCAAAATGTTTCTCTCCCCCTAATAATCCCTCCGCAAAATGGCAATTTTGGGAGAAAATGTGGGGGGTTTACAATTAAGAAATAATTGTAATGATCAGAGTTATAGATTACTTTTATTTCAGAAATGCATATAGATTCTCTTATTTGTCAGCTGCTCAACTTAACAGTACTAATATTTAAAAGTGTCCCTTCTTTGACAGGTTCCCATCTGTACTGCGTGGCTATTTTATATTTTTGCATCCCATTTTTGGTCCGTTTTTCATAAAATTGTGGTTTTCTGGCAAATTAGTGGCAAATAATTAAAGACTGAAGTTAGAAAATAATGACAGACATTTGAGTTTCAGATTTCATACCCTTCAGAAAATCCATACTAATACAAGACCTACTTTTCTATTATCTTTCTAAGTTTATAAGAGCAATATTTAAAAATTGTCCTTATTTTGGGGCCTTTGTCCCACTTCTATTTATGGCTTTGTCCAGATTTCTTGCTCTGAGGTTGAGAGGTATGCCAAATGGGTCAGGGTCATCACCGTCAGCTAGAGACATTTCAAATTGTGCCATGCTTGTTGCAACCCACTCCCTCATATAGTGACTCTGGATGTGTCCAAGCAAGGCAAGGAGCAGTTATGCAGTGTAAGTGTGCAGAGTATCCCCCCATCCAAGGTAGACACAAGTACTACAGTGGCTTTTCATCTGTCCTTGATTTTGCAGAATGTTCTGGTTTTCTGTCATATTTTTATACCGTTGATTTATGCTTATTATTATTCAGAAAATGCATATTGTTGCCCTGCCTGTTGCTCTGTGTTTAAGTAGCAATGCTTTAACGACCATCAGGCAAGCTTGTCTGAGATTGAAAGATGCAAGTAAGCCTTAATAAGCATACTATTAAAGAATTACCAACATTGAAAGCCTTTTTGTTGTTGCCATGCAGAGAATATTTATATAACTAGATAATGTATAAGCCTTAGGTATTGAAATGCATATGACAGTATTTGTAATAAAGGACAGGATTACAGTATTTTCAGATGCTTACTACATTTGTTGGAGACTTGCAGTCATCTTTGCAGGCTTTCCCAGTAAACTAAACAGAATGCCAGTCTATCATGTGTGATCCATAACCTGTGCAGTAATCCTTTAAGCAATTTATCTTGAGTTTGTTTCCTGTTTGCTGTTCAGTTTTTACTTTGATCATGTTTTCCCCATGAAACAAGTAGATAGCTATCAGGCAGCAGGTCTTTTTTGGATAAGAAACATTTTTACAAGTGGGGGGTATCACAGAGATTGTTATTTTCAGCATGTTACTTGGTACTTTTATAAAGCTGAATATAAATTATAATTAGAACTGCAGTTGAAGGAGAAGTGGTTTGAATTGAGTGCTGCTTGTTTTTTATACTTGATTTTGACTAGCATTCATTAATGTATTTAAAAATTAATTTATGTTTTCATGCCTCACAACCTTTTTGCTTCCCTCTAGATATTAAGTAAGCTGTCGTGTAGCCAAGACATTGAAATATTTTTTTTCTTCTACACTTTAGTTTGTCATGATTGGACTCTCAAAATGACAGTTTGGCACCCAGGGCAGCATATTTAATTAAAGTCCCAGTTTTTGTGGTTTTGAGCATAGCTCCACCCCTTTCTAGTTGGTCACACCCCTTCCCATTGGCCCCACCCATTCCACTGTCTCCTGTAGCCCCCCTTTGATTTGAAGTCACCAGCTGGCACTGCTGCAGGACTTGAACAAATGTGCTTTCAGTGCAGTGGAGTACAGTGAGATATACATCTTATAAAAGCAGCAATATCATTCATTGTTTTTGGAAGTACCAGGCAAAAATTCAATTCAACACAGACTGCCCAAGTGCAGAATACACAGATGTTTTTCAACTTTCCATGAGTTGTAAATGAAAATAAAAAAGTAATATATCTGTTTTTACTTGAAAATACCCCTCACAGAAATTCAGACCTGTTGACCTTAGTCGATTTCCTCAGAGGAACTGGTGCATACCACTGTGCAGGCCTGTGCAATGCTGTGCAATGCTTTTTGGAGTAACACTTAGCAAATATTATATTGTCATGCAACAGTGTATTATTACTTGTGGACATAACAAACCGTGCTACTCATTGCCATTTCCCATGAATCTTAACTTTCATTACTTAACAAAAAATAGCATCAATCTGCACTCCCTCAAGCATGAATTGGCAGCTTAAAAGAAAATCTTGCCAAGTGTGAGAGATTTCAAAAGCCTTATGTGTTTCACATGTAAAGTACTATTCAAAGATCTGCATGCAAAGTAACGTCAAATAAATGTACTTAAAAATATAGTGCAAGTTGATATTAATATACGATCACATTATCTGATTTTTTTTTTACTTTCATTTATGTCACACCAAAATTGAATTTTTCAGTATGTAAGCTTTCTTGCTCTTTTAAATAACATTCCTGCTGTTAATATACATTTATAAAATTTGGAAATAATATTAACTTATCTTGTTTTGTTAATAAAAATCCATTTTGATTCTTTATGTATTCAGCCTGTCAAAGTTATCTCAGTGAGTACACAGCAGCTTTAATAATCAAAACAATCTCATAAACATAACAAAATCATTGCACCCACAAAAATCTCCACTAAACATCTATCCTAAGGTAGCTGCCTAAGTATTCAACATCTTACTAGTCACCTTGGTGATCAAACTTTCAATTCATGACTGATTTTTCTCAGTAGTTTATAAACTTCACAATCACGGAGAAATTCTACATCTTTAGATCCAATTATCCAGAAAATAATGAGACCCAAGACTAACTTCACTGCAGGAAATAAGGTCTCCTCAGTCATTACCTTAAGTATCTGCATTTTCCACCCTGTTATCACTTGGTTAAGATCTTTTTAAACATCACCTAGACATCTCAAGGAAAGATTGATGTGCAAATGTAGACGCCCATACTACCCCATGATCTGTCCACTCCTGAACACTCATGCTCAAATTGCTTCTCCACATTTCTTTTACTTTCAAATACTATTTCATAAATATGGTGGCTCTGTCCACCTTGCTACTTTATAGTGAATACCTTTATCAGACTATAGTGACACTGGCACATGCAATACCTTACTGTGTTGCAATACTTACTACATGCTACAACAATAGTTAATCTGTTGTGTATACCATTTCTAGAACAGAATCTTCACAGAGTACTGATAATGTAATTGACTTTGTACCGGAATGAAGACTTTACACATAATTTGTAGAATAGTTTGCTAATGTCTAAACAGAAAATATATATTTAATTCTGTAAATCACAACTTCATGTCACAGTGAAGTGCTGTATTCTGAACAACTGGTTGTGGTTACATGTTAAAAGGTCGAGCAGTTGAAATATTGAACTGCATATGGTCAAGACCATATGCTCTATATTTCAAAAGATTGATCTTTTAACATGGTGTAAAAAAATAAATAAATGAAGTAGAACACTGTAATGCAGGAGGCAAGCCCCTCTGTACCCCCATGTGGGGGGCTGCAGCCCCCACACACCCCCTACTTAAATATATCAACTCCAAGATCCCGCTACAGCAGGGAATAGGAAAACTTCCTGTTCCGTGCTGCATTCTCAGTGTAGCGCGATCTTGGAGTTGGTATATTTACGTAGGGGGGGTGCAGCCCCCCACATGGGTGGTGCAGGGGGGCTTGCCCCCCTGCATTACAGTGTTCTACTTCATTTCTTTTTTTTTTTTTTTTTTTTACACCATGTTAGAAGATCGATCTTTTGAAATATCAAGCCTATGGTCTCGACCATATGCAGTTCCATATTTCAACCGTTCAATCTTTTAACATGTAACCTTGGTTGTATATCTCTGTTGCAATGTGTGTTAGTTTTGTTCTTGTATCTTTGCATTGAGTCTGAGTCATGATTAAGATATCAAGGATGGCAGATTAGGGATGAACATTAAGGACATGCTAGAGGGATGGGATTCTGTCAGCGGTTAAGAGTTTTTTGGGGGAAGTTATTATTAGGAGACCACGTTTCAATTTACAAATGGTTGCATACCTCTCAGTTAAGAAATCTGGACAAAGCCAAAAGTAATGGGACAAAGGCCCAAAAATAGGGATAGATTTTAATTACTACTCTTACAAGCTTAAAAAATTGCTAAGATAACAAGTTTTAAATTATCATGCATTTTCTGAAGGATAGGAAAACTGAAACTGAAATATATCTCATTATTTAGTGACTTTACCCCTCAATGATTTTCCAGAAAACCACACATTTTATGAGGAACACTCCACAAATATGAAGTAAAAATTTGGCATTCTGCAAAAAATATGGGCAGTTGAGAGGTATGTTATAGCTGTATTGGTGAAGACTTACATATGCTTAAAAGATAAGAAAGGCAGTTCAGCCTGGTGAGAGTCATAACCACTTTAAATTAACTTGTAAAGAAACCACTTGAAGATAGTGATATTAATGGAATGGGTGCAGCTGAGTGTCTGCTGCTGAGATTTTAATAGTGTTGGTCACATCAGTTTTGTTTTTGGCTTGTAAAGTGCTGTAATATTGCAGTATGACTTGCCTTCATTCTGCAACATGTTGTTTTAGTATTTTTGTTTTGTTTTTTCTTTGGGGCACCTTTTCAAGTTTCACCTACAATACCAAGCTTCTTCAAAATATCATTGATGCTGATATCAGATACACCCTCTTTAACACTATGTGTCTGGTGATAACTTCCTTATAAAGTTACTTCCCGCTGTATCCCAGACCTTCCACCAGATGTCAGACATCAGCCCAACATTTGTCTCCACAGTAAGAGAACTACATAGAAATACATTCCATCCATTTCAGACAGGCCTTTCAATAAACTCATGTCATAGAAACACAATGTAAACTTATAAAGAGTTAAAATAAAACTTTGCCTGAGAGACAGTACTTCAGATACCAAACTGCTTTGTAGGATTTTTGCCCATTAAAATGTGTCCATCCTGAGCTTGTTCTTTGAAAATGCAAGGCTGTTCTCTACTCAGAAATAGTTATTTTTAAGTATGTGCTCAGAAAATTAATTGCCTGCTAACATTTTACATTATATTCACGCGTGATATTAATGCATTTCTGTAACATTGGGGCTCAACTGTATATACCTTTTTCCCATTTAGAACAAAAAAAAAAAGCAATTATACCTTTACTAATATCAGTGCTACCACAAATGTAATAAGTTTCAAAAATTGCTTTGAAATACACCGAGTATTAAAGCCTATAACTACCGTTTGCTTATTTGCAGGAAAGCTCTCAGCATGTTTGCATCTCTGCCTTTTAGGAAACAAAATGCTGTTTCAGCATTTGTGATTATTAAATGTAAACATATCACAATGAAGCACAGAGAATGTGTTTGCGCATTCCATTGTCTAGCTATGACAGTTTTCATTCTCTCTTTATCCAGTGATATTCACATTCAGCCATTTGAGCAGTTAGAGGGTGAGTACTTGTAGGTTAACTGTAGCTTCACTGAATAAAGACAGTGTTTTGCCCCTGCACTGGCCCAGTAATCAAGGAGCCTCAATCCTCACCACTGGCAATAGTGGAGAATGTACACACTGGAAGGATGACAAGTACACACACAGTAAACTGAAATTCCCCTTAAGAGCACACAGAGATCACAGTCAGTCTGGGGCTGGTTTCTCCCTCTTTCTCCAGATCTCCAATAAGACTCCCCATTGGCACAGCTATAGGGTTGAGATCTCGGCTGAGTGGCCAAACCAATATCTCCAGTACCCTCTCTGTCCAACCAGTGCTTCATGTCCCTGCCCATGTAGCTGACACACAAAATCTTTGAAATTTGATTTATATACAAACGTACACACACACACACACACACACACACACACACACACACACACACACACACACACACACACACACTCTCCTGGGAAAGGCTGGCACAGGTTTACTAGCTATGCCCCCTTCTGCCTAGACTATAAGGTAGTTTCCACTGCCACCAGCCACTACTTATCAGCTAATTTAAGACCCTTAACAAAGGGTGTCCAATCTTACTGTGTAATGGTACTATTAATCCAAATGGTAGTCTGACCAAGAACAAGGCTATTTAGGAGTGGCCTGTACAGTGTCACCAAATAGATATGCAAGTACTCTAACAGCTAAAATATCTCTAAACAGACCAGCCACAATTAAAACGTTTAAATATATTTAATAATAAATAATAAAAGAACAAGACAATACTCAGTAAGTAATCGGTTACATCAGAGTTCAAAATCACAGGAAATATTTAAAATAACATTGCAGGACAGTCTCAAATAAATAAAGAAAACATTTGAGCTACAGTTTACTATATTCCTATCTGAATCTAAAAGGATTACTATGCCCTAAAAACTTACTTACAGCAAGACAAGTGCAAATGTGGTGATGAGTGGATGTTCTTGTTAAGTCAAAGACAAAATACAAAATGCACAGTCTCTCTCTGAGAGAGTTCTTAAATTAATATCAAATATTACTGCTGGGTTAGCTTGGATGACATCACTTTTTGTTACCTGACTTTAGTTCCCAAGCTAAACCCCCACTGTCAGAAAGTACAAGTATTTCTTAGCATCTCCCTGTGAAAAATATATATCTTTCATATGTTTGCAGATCCTGGAAGTCATAAAACAATAAGACATTTCTACATCTCGAACTTGGTAATTACTTCTCTTTCAAGACAATACAAAAAACTTCCAGCTCTAGACTGCTGCACTGAAACTGAAAGATAACATCTCTTTTTATTATATGGTTATGAAACAATTTAATTTCAATTATCTTCTCTGAATTTTTTCATGTTATCCTCCTGTGTTCCAGTTTCCATTAACATATATATCTAAACAGTCACAATAGTGCAGGTACATTCCTGTTGTATTCCAAAAGGGCATGCTGTGGTTACATTTTAGCTAAGTACTTTACACACACTTCTGTATAAATCATGTCAATATTCACAAATGACATAGAACTATTTACAAAATTCCAGAAAGCTGGGCTGGCAGTATTTCCCTTTTGTCACAGACTGCATACTGCATTGACATGGCATTAGAAAAAACTGAGATGTTATTGTACAAATCTATACGTCAGTTCTGCTGAGAAAGTGAAATTGTTGGTTGCATTTATATTCAAAAACATGAGAGTTCCAGACCATCTAGCTTTTTCAGAATGAAAAAGCAGTAAGCATTAAAAATGATATTCTGTAGGAGCTGCCCTTGCCATGGTAACAGCCTTTGCTATTAATGAATAATATCAGCTGGCTAGCCAACAGCTGAGCTAAGTAAATATCTTCCTAAATTTTGATTTGTTTTTTCAAATTCTTGTGTTCCATTTGAATGTTTAACTTTGAGCAAACTGAATGCATGTCATGAGACTGAGTGGCCATCCTGTCTGCTTCAGTTTGTTGACTAAGGTTAACAGATTTGATTAAAGGAAAACTCCTCCCTGAAACTGATACATTTTTCATCATATTTTGGTATCCCATAAAATAATTATGCATCAGTCACTCTAAGTGTATTTCTTATAACCTAAAATGGCAATCATGGGAACTAGCATGCTGATACGATTTTGTTTTTCATTCTCTTTGTCTTCTTTCCAGAATCTCCTGTAATATGTTACAGCCTAGACATTGCAATATATTGTTTTCCTATACTTAATTGCAGTGATTTTGTCTTCAGTCATTAGCTTCGCAGATAGTCTATAAATGCAATTTTGGTACTACTTTTTAACTAAATTACTTTGTTATGTGCTTACTATTCAGAGATAAGAGATTTTTCATTATATATTTATACTTACTTCAATACAAAAATAAAAAAAATAGAGATTTTAAAAACTTCTAGCTGTAGTTATTTAATAACAGACTCTCCCATCCATGTAAAATGAAGTTTATCCCTGTCCATATTCATGAATAACTTGGATCTATGAATGGGAAATAGAAAATTTATCCCAGGACTGTGCCCTGTACTACTCATGGACAGAGGCATCTCCTAAATGCTTTACCCCATGCATCCTTTCAAATTATCTGTGATATGATCCCAGTTCTTCTAATTGGGGGTAATATATAATTATCGGGTCTATATTAGAACACTGAACATTCAAAATGTCGAGTGTTCTAATATCGAACCCTAGCAATCGAAAAAAAAAAACATCGAACATTCAGAACAGCTAATTTTTTCCTAGGGAAAAAAATTGCTGTTCCAAAACACATACTCACAACACAAGCACACCAAACAAACAGCAATCCACACACATACACTTAAACTCATACACCTAACCCTACACTAAACTATACATACACCACTAATTATCCACTTACCTTAACCCAAACCCTAACCCTAAGGTCCGTCACTATCGCACAGTCACCTCACCTGCGCCCTAACCCTAACTCACCTAACCCACACGTCCACACAATTGCACACTTACCTGACCCACGCCCTAACCCACACATCCACACAATCGCACACTTACCCGAACGTGACCCGTAACTTTCCACCAGAGCGCTGAAAATACCGAAGTAACAGAAAAGGACAACCAAATTCTTTCCCTAGGAAAGAATTCGGTTTCCTGTTACTTCTTTGTTTTCAGTGTTTGCTGAAAACGGGTCGATATTAGAACACCCGACATTTCAAATGTTCAGTGTTCTAATATAGACCCTAATTATCAACCATAGGATCGGTATGGCCACCAAATGGGATAGGTTAATTTGAGCACCGGAATGGAAATTGGCTATGCATAAAATGGCTCACAAGGGCAGTACTCTAGTATTTACCTATGAACCTATAAAATCCAGAACCTACCAGCCCTGTTGACACAGAAGGATAAAGTTCTGACTACAGCCCAGATGACCTGAATTTGAAAGCTCTGACTATGAACCAGGTGATCTGCATTTGGCTAGAAACGTAAGTACTTGATGGGCCACTTTGAGGGAGGAGAGGAATGTTGAGCCTTAAACCACTTGCCTCTCTTCATTGGGGTGGGGTTGGGGATAAGGGACATGAGCACACTCTCCATAGTAGAATCCCTGATGGAGACCAGGGATCATATGGAGGCATATGTCTACAAAGGTGAGGCAGAGCAAACTGATTGCACCACTTTGAGTTGCGGCATGCATCACAAAGGTACATGTCATGCCATCCTCTTGGATGTTTGCAAATAAGCATTCCAGGGAGACAGGACTTAAAAATGAAAAAAAAACTCACTGACTGCCCTGGCAATGGATGCTCTTGCTCAGCTCCCACACCAGTAAGGAGAATGGATGGGCCAACTGGAGAGTGGGGGCTCATGTTCAGCAGGTAGAAACCAAAAAGAAAGTAAAAAAAAGTCAAGACCTTTCTTCCTGCACAGCCTTGCTAGGTGCAAAAGTTGTCAGTCAGCCCATCCTAGCAACTCTGTTCATTTATTTATATTAAAAGATGCCAACTCAAAGATATAGTGCAGCAAGCAACAGCAGTCTGTAGTATTTAGTAATATACTTAATTTTCTAGTTACATGGATTAAAAGTTACACTTCACTCGCCAAAAATGTATCTACTGTTTACTTATTTATTGCAATATAATTCATCCCTGTACTTCATATAAAGATTGTTTCAGTAAATATCATTTAAAAGTTTCAATTTATGTGTTAATAGGTTCATAGGTAGGTACAAGGCTATTGGCACTAGGGTCTATATAAGCCTAGCCAAAAAGCTACCCTGGCTTTCGCCACCCAAGAAAATTATTTTTCTGTGCCCCTGTCGAGCAAAGTCACAGGGTGAATTTCCTATTTCCCATCCAATCATCAAGATTTTTCTTGAAGAGTGCTAATGAGGATCTTTGTTTGACATAGACAGGTTGTCTGTTCCAAAGTATGGGAAATCTCCGAGACAGGAATCTATCCCTCCAGCATGTTCTGTTTATTGTGGTGACAAGGTTTAGGTTCCTACAGTGTGTAGTTCAGAGGGATTGGGATTTCTTTAAGTGGAGCATGTCCAACAGCTCTGGGATTGACATAGCTTTGTATGTTAGGCAGAGATCGCATCTGAGTAGGCAATATGCGATGGAGTAAAGTTGGATTTTTTGAGACGGTATGCGTAGGGTATCTGTTTGAGGCCAGTAATCCTCTTTGTGAGGTATTTCTATGGCCTCTCTAATTGTTGTAGATGTCTTGTGAGATACATACCAAAAGAGGTGCTGTACTCTATAATGGGTCTAATAAGTGATGAGTAGGCGGGAACAATGACCTCTTTTTTTCTGGATGAGAAACCTTTTGTGATGAGGTGTGCCATGTAGAAGGATTTCCTGACCACTGTTACAATGTGATTATCAAAGGAGAGACTACTGTCCACCTGTGTCCCAAGGTGTCTTATCACACTTTCGGTGTTAAGTAGACTACCACCTATGTGGTAGTTCAATGGAACAGAGTTTTTACCAAAGGGGATGACAATGCACTTTTTGGCATTGAGCTTCAGGCCATGGTTTTGAGACCAGGCATCTGTCTCAGTGAGGCCCTTTTGTAGGATGTCCACATCATTAGGAGTTTCGGATATGGCTCCCAGTTTGCAGTCATCTGCAAACTTTGTTAGCCAGAGACCTTCTGTGTTAGCCTGTACTTCAGAGAAGTATATACCAAACAGGAGAGGACCCAGGACTTAATCCTGTGGTACTCCACTTGTCACTGGTCTGAAGTCGGATTTGGAGTCTGCTACTTTCACAGTGTGGGTTCTGTCCATGAGCCAGTTGGCAACCCATCTTGTGACATAGGGATGTATACCTAGTTTAGTGAGTTTATCTATAATTCCAGAGTGGGGGATGATATCGAAAGCCTTGGCGAGATCTAGATAGGCTGTGTGAACCACCTTACCCTCATCTATGGCTTGGTGACTGCTTCAAAGAAGTCTATCAGATTTAGGAGACATGATCTGCCTTTTACAAACCCAAACTGGGTGGGGTCCAGAGTTTGGAGATTACCAATGTTTTTGTTTATGAGTTCCATGATGATACGTTCCATGGCCTTGCAGACCAGGCTCATCAGGCTAATGGGGCGGTAGTTCCCGGGGTCCATTGTGGCTCCCCCTTTGTGGAGTGGAATAACCGTCGAGGTGCGCCATTCAGTGGGCACAAAGCCTGAGGTGAGGCTATGACTGAACATAGTAGTTAGGTGGGGTGCCAGTTCATTTTGTAGTTCATGTAAAACACAGCCTGGGATATTGTCAGGTCCTATGGATGCTGTGTTCTTCGCTTTGGAGAGTGTGTTTTTTACCTGTGCAGCCATGATTACAGGAACTTTGCATTCTTCCGGTATAGAGATGGGTCCTCTAGGGGGTGAGGGGGGGTAAAGTTAGCCCTGAACCTATCTGCCAGGATGTTGGCAAAATCAGTTGGTTCTGTATATTTACTGCCATTGTGCTGTAACTCAGAGCAGATCTGAGTGTTGCCATTGAGATTCTTGACATAGATATAGAATGCTTTGTGGTTGTCTTTAGAGTCAGTGGCAATTTTGTTCTCATAATTGGCTTTGGAGAGTTTTATGAGGGATCTCACTTCTTACTGAGGCTGACCAGGGAGCTCATCCAGTCATGGGCTTTTACTCTTTTTTGCAATAGTTTCTTTCTTCTGTTGTCGAGTTTGTTTATGGCAGAGGACCACCAAACTGGCTTCCTTTTTTTGGAGGATAGCATCTTGGTTCTGTTAGGGATAGCACAATCCATGCACTCGTGTAAGTGCTTATAAAGTGCATTTGTGTAGGATTCCACAGTCGTACCTCTATTGTCCATCTGCATGGGTGTCATGAAGTTTGCCACTTCTGTCTTAAGAAGTGTGAAGTTGGCTTTGGAGAAGTTTTTTATGGTGGTTTCCCTAATGGGGGGTGGGGGCGTGATGTGGATGTCTAGGGTGATTAGCTTGTGGTCGGATCTGACCAACAAGGAATTGACCTCTGTTGTGGAACACCGGTCGCCCATGTTGGTAATGACCAGGTCTAGGATATTGCTGCCCCTGGTGGGTGTGTGAATAAGTTGATCCAAGGCATTGGAATTTATGAATTCCAGAAAATGTTGAGCAAAAGAGTAGGTACATGAGTAGTTTTCCCAGTTAATGGTGGGGTAGTTGAAATCGCCCATTATTAGGGTGCTGGGCTGTACCCTAATATTTTCCAGTGTATCAAGAAATGAGGAGTGGGAATCCTGGTGCATGATGGGGAGGTCTGTAGCAAGCTACAATTTGAACTGCGGTCTTGCCCAGAGTTAGTTGCACTTAGATAATCTCGGATGCATTATGCTGTGCAACTAGCCTGGAGGTGTGGATATCCTTAATGAATATGGACACCCCTTCGCCTTTAGTGCTTCGGTCCGGGTTAGGTGGCCGAAAGGTGTGGTATGAATTACAGCCTGGTAATGCAGGGGTGGTCTCTGTAGCTTTGAAACAGGTCTCTGCCACTGCACAGATGTCAGTGTTCTCCATTTTAAGGAGTGCCTCGAGTGAGTGCATTTTGAGGTTTAGAATTCTAGCACTGAGTAGCATTATCCTCAGATTTTGCTTGCTTGTACCTGTTACGGTGGTGAATTTGTCATTTGAACCTTGCCTAAAAAAGGCACTATAGCGGCGGCAAGAGCCTTAGCCAGTATCCAGTATCCCAAGGGTGACAGGTGCAGGCCATCTCTGGCAAAGTATCGTGGTCTGTCGATCATGTCATCCCAGGCAGACAAATACTGGATCCCCTTAGAATGACACCAGAAGATTAGCCAATTGCTGAAGTCAATCATTTTGTCCTTGTACTGTGGTATCATTCTGGGTGATGGCAGGATGCTACTGAGGGCTGGGGTCATACCTGCCTGGGCTACAAGATTGGAGAGCTCCTCCATGTCTCTTTTCATGTAGTCCGGGGAGGTACATCTCAGGTCATTCACACCAACATGGACAATGACAGAGTCATATTTGTACTTGGTGTGGAGTGACCTGAATGCGTGCATTATGTGGCAGATCCTGGCACCCGACAGGCAGCTGACAGTGACTTTCTCCTTGTTTAGCCTGGTGAGTGGAACATCAGTGTGCCTGACTATAAAGTCACCTATGACTAGATTGTTGGAAACGTTGTTATGCCTTATGGGCTTTGGTTGAGTGGCACACTGAGATTGTGGGCTATGTGTCATTTGGGCTGTGTTGTGGGGTGGAGTTTGCTTACGTTTCTGCTTTGGAGGTCCCTGTTGCTTGGGCAGGTTTTTATTGACAGTCTCCATGAATGTAGGTGTGTGTTTTGTGTTTCTATGTGTGTGTTTTGGTGGTGTAGATTTTGAGGAACTATGTGATGAGTGTGGTGTGGTGTAAGTGTTTACCTTCTCCTCTTGACTGTCTATTCCAGTCTTGGGTCTAGAGAGCTTTGCTTCCAGTTTGGCTATATAAGTGCATCTCTCACAGGCTGTAGTGTTGGGTGGTAGGGGGAGAGGGTTGTCTGTGTACATGAGGCAATTGCTGCATTGCCCCAAGATGACCAGATTCATCAGGTAGACAGGAGAAAACACCGGGAGCTGACCCTTAGACATGCCTGGATAGGTGCTTATTTATTAAGTACTAAAAACTGCTTTCCTCTAGACAAGTGAGGAAAGTTGAGTGCTGTAGTAATTTGCAGCTTATTTAGTGCTTACATCGAGTTCTGAACAAGTGCTGAGCTCAAAGAAACAGATTTGAGTGCTGAAACTAAAAAACTGGCTAGTTTTAAGAAACAAAATTAAGCTAGAAGGCTTCTCTCCAACACAGAAAGGTTTGGGGGCTCAGAAGCTTACAAATAGTCTTGGATACAGCAAATATGTATGTGGATTAGAGTACTTACAGGAAAGGCAGGAAACAAACTTAGAAACATTTTTTTTTTTCTTCCCAAATGCTCTCTTTGTATACACTAGGAGTGCCTGAAATCAGAATATGACCTCACTGAACTCAGTTGACTGAGCAAATGAGATGGGCCCAGAAGGAGTATCCAAATACAAATTTACAAGAGGGGCGTGCAATAACACCAAAACAAGAACAGGGAAAGGGGGGTGGTAACTAACTGTAGAGACAGAGAGCCACAATTTTCAGTTCAATTAGTATTCAGTAAGAAACAAAAACACAAAATGCAGTACTATATGAAAAAAGCGCAGATAAAAGTGCACTTAAATTCACTTATACATCCAGTTGTGTGGTGCATTATAGCAGTTTGCTGAATTCAAGCATGACATAGTCTCAGGATGTAAAAACATGGGTGCTGACTGACTGTTTTTACTGCACAATATAGGATGTCTTATTCATATCATACATAGCCAGACAAATTCCTTTCTGAAATAACGAGATTTGTACAGGGAAAAGTAATGGATTTCCATGATATGTGTCAGGGAAATAACTGAACATAAAAAAAAAAAATGAAAACTACTGAAAATTTTCTGGGATTTAAATGACAGCTAGATGATATTATAGTAAGAAAAATAAATGGAATAAAGTTAACTATGTTAGAGAGTGGAGCTTTTCTTTAAATCTCTCTGTCTGCCTTGGTCCTTTATATTTGACTACTGTATGAATCTTAATTGGAGTGGAAAAGCTTTCAAATATCAGTTCACTGCTAGAACTTTAATTGCCTCCCATTGTAGATATTATATGAATGACTAAATACAATGCTGTTTTATCTGCCATGAGTTGATCAGACAATTGTGATGCTTCATAATTTAATCTTAGACTTGGATTTCACTTTGACAGATGGAATTCATCCTACCAATGGCAAATTCTGTTGGTATTCTGCTTTTGAGTTTGTGTTCGCCTGATGGAGATACCATGGCTACCTTTTCACGTGTCGATACTCGAAATGCCGAGTGCCAGCAAACAGAAAAAAAGACCACAAATACTGGAGAAGAGCAAGTATCAAACATCACTCTTCCCTAAAATCTTCTATTTGCAGGGGGGCAAGCCCCTCTCCTCCGTACCACCTGATGTGAGTGGCAAGCCCCCACACCCCCTGAACTTATATATACTAACTCCGAGATCTCCATTCCTTGGACAAAAGGAAATATTCCAAGAAATGGCTATCTCTGACTTAGTGTATGTAAGTCAGTTTTTTTCAGCCATTCAGTCTCAGCATTATGGGAGTCACTGTAGTGGGTCCCAACATTTCAAACAGTTACCAAACTGATATTTTCCTGCTAATTCTTTCCACCATGCTTTTACTGCAGTATCTTGTTTTTCTCCATTTCAGTTACTGTTGTCACATTAAGGTATCAGAGTTTGGCAAGCAAGCATTTCTACCTTAACAGCTGGATATTTACTTTGACTGCTAGTACTACAATGTGCTTTCTGTGACTAACATTCAAATGAGTGCATTTGCAACAACAATACAGTCACTGGATATCTAGTCAGTATGTTTTAATGCTACAAAGTGGGAAACCTGAAATTAAGTTTCCGATACTAGGCAGAGATGAAATGTGTGTTTAAATTAAGAAATGAAACTGGAATATCTGTCACTACTTGTCAGATCTGATCTGATCATATTTTAACTGCTTTCAAAATGTTTGATCTGACTGTATCCTTGCAACATTCTGTTCTTTTGTGAACCTTCTGCTTTCCTGATCTGCATACTGGATGTAAATTGTGCATTTATAACTTGTCAATTTCTACTCAACCTCTCAACTGACTACCTCTTTCTCCGATTTATAGTCAGAACCCCTGTATCATCATCTTTAACTTTTTTTATATCAAGTCCAGAAAAAATGGAATTAAGTTTCTTCATCTGTTGTGAGGAATCATTTTCCACTAGATAACAGGTGGTAGCTGGGATCTATGCTACGTCTTGGCTTGCACATTTATTTTGCACAGCCTGTCAAGAATACTCATTACTTCAAACTATTTTTCTACTTATGCAGTCTGAATCATTATCACATTTATTTAGTTATTTTACTACTGCTTAGTTCTTTGTGTTTCCCATTTCTTTATTATGTTGTTTTATTGTACAGTAACAGTATCCAGATATATAGCACTTTTAATAAAGTTGATTCAAGCAGGCACTCCACATTTGCAGCATTAGTTCAACCAGCAGATGGCAGTAACAAATACTTTCAGCCAACCTAAGCTATAGCTGCATGGCATATAATTGAATGGAAATTCACAAGGCCAGGAGAGCCATTTTTTTGCTGTTTAGTAGCGTTGTCGCCTCACAGTAAGACGCTGTCCGGTTCGATTCTCAGCTAGAGTGTCTTCTGCGTGGAGAATGGAGACATGTGTGAATGGGCATACCTTCGTTGACGGTTGTGCATCAGGGCTGGTAACTCAGCACGTAGAAATCAACTACCAATCATTATCGGACCGGAGTTCCGCTGTGGCGACCCCTAACCGGGAAAAGCCGAAAGACACAACAATAACTGCTGCTCAGACTGTACAGAAAAGCATACCTGAGTCAATTGCATGTAAACATAGCACATTTATTCATGAGTCCAAATGAACCTGCATATACATCATCACAACCTGTTACTTTATACTGCAAAGTCGTACTTGTTGATGAGCCACTCAGCCACACTGGTGTTGGGGGACAATATCTCCGGTTATTATTAGAGTGCTGCCTTAGCTCTGTTATCACGGGTCTTGAATCATGCAGCCAAGCTTTAGCATGCTGGTATGTTCCTAAGCATTAAAAGCAGATGCTACTGCTAATCAGACATGCTCGTTTTCATTAATCTAAAGTTTCTGCAAGCCCACAGTGACCTTAGTAGATATGCCATGTCCTTCCTACTTTTCAGATCTCCTTTTACTAAGCTGATGGTGGAAATAGGTGTAAACTAAAACTGAAAATGTTCCTGCTGTAATGTTTGCAAACTCCCACACCAGCTGTCAATTCTCATATTTAGTTTCCAAATCTGAAGAACTATGATCAGCCAGGATCCACATGGACATGTAAGGAGACACGACTGAGACATCCTCAAACCATACTCAGCACATCCCATGCATGGTGCTTGGATGATGAATTCACCAAATATTCACTCACTGGAGGACTAGTATCTTATATTCTTAATGCCAAATGGCTCAGTGCACCAAAGTACAAGCCAGTCACTGGTTATAATAAGCAGAAAATATCAGTGACTTCTAGTTATTTGTTAATATTAATGTTGGATTCCAGCCTACAATTCTGATTCGTGCAACTTTCCTCTGAACTTCTTACTGACTGACTGAAGTCTGTTCATAAGGTTGCTACCTTTTTCATGTACTCAAAGTGAGACATTTCTTTCTGAAAAATAAAATTTTGTACAGCAACCAAACATTTAACAACTGCAAAAATAATTTCTCATTTTACTCCTAAAATAAAGACTCACAAGTCATACAATTTTAGTTATTTCTATAGTTTTATATTATTATGCTGTTTCAGATATACTATTATAGTTGTCTGCAAAATTCAGAAAAAAATTGCATTTTTTTCTCCTAAAATATCAAGACATGTCATATTATTTTTTTACAGTATACAACTGCCAAAGCAGAACTATCATGTTAAAAGAGGGACATGTGGAAGCTATACTGTTCTAATTAGCTCTGCTGGATAGTTTTGAAGTAGAATATACAGACAGTTTCAAGATAAACTGTCATCATTATCTAATATTAATAACTTAACTCCTAATAAAGGGCTCGCTCTAGACCAAAAGCTAGAGTAATTGTTAAACCTGTGTTGGTCCAAGTCTGTGTTCCAGTGTCTCTGTGTCTTCTCAGTATATAGCTAAATCATAAATGTCATTGTGTGACAAGCAGGCTTTCAAGCATTTCAAACAGTTTTTCCTTTTTATTATTGATATTATTGATTATTATTGATGGATGGATAGATGGACTTTATAAAGTGCTTTGCTTTACTATTTTAACCAGAAATCTGGCTAGGGTGGGGCAAAGTAGGCAGGGTGGAACAGAGTTAGTGGGAGCAATCGACAGATCACAGTCAGTCTTCAGTGCAATTATGGTATTCCATTTGCAGTCATAACTGAAGTTTCATCGTGCTCTGTGTCTTCAGTGTATTACCAGCTAAAAGATTTCCAGAGCTAAGCTTCAACCTCAGTTTAACAATTGGATAAAAATACAAACCAAGTAAAATGTAATGCACTAAAAGAATACATAGAATATACAAAATAAAAGGTAGAAAAACACATAGTTAAAACAGGTGACAATAATAAACAATACTAAAACAATACTTCCAAGAAATCAAAATTATGAGCCAAGCCCATTAAAAGAAATCCCTTTTCTGATCAATGAATGCCACTAAAACAAAAATGTCTTAAAGGATCTGAAGTAGCAGGCCAAAGAGGAACACTATGCAACCTCCATCGTATTAGATTCCTAAGATGTTGTGCGACATGAGCAATAGACTGATAACCAGATGCTTCTAACTGTACCTGTGCAACCACTCTCTAGGAGACTGGAAGTAGTGTTAGGGAGGGCAATACAGGACCGTACACTCTCTGAGGTAAGCAGAACCAAAGTTTTGCATTGACAATGTACCAACACCAATAAGTTAAACATGATACCAGGAATCAGTGAAGGCTCTGCAACACAGGGGTGTAATGTATTGATAATGAGACATATAGCCTGGCTATAGAGTTTTGCACTAGCTACAAATCATGGTGTGAGAAAGTCTCAGGTAAAGGGTATTAAAGTAATCAGGACAGCATGAGACTGGGAAAGAATAGCTACCAAGAGATTGTTGAAGCATAAGGTGCTTCACACTGGAAATTTTCTGAAGGTGGAAAAAAGGTGATTTAACTGCCACCAACACTAGATCCCTAAATTTCAACCAGCTATCCAGCATCACACCTAGATCATATACTTTAGTTACAATCTCAAATCTATTGTCACCCTAGTAGATGAAGGATGGAACTGGCAAAGAAGATGTGAATCTCAGAGTAACATGAAACAACCATGGCCTCAGTTTAAGAAGTGTTGTGTTTCAGCCAATTAATAATTACTTATTTATTTATCTACTTAATTGTTAATAGGATTGGTGGGCTGTCTATAGACCATCTTCAGCCAATATCCACCATATAGGCAGTCACACCTTTGTCTGACCACTGAATTGTATGCATTAGTTGCTATACATTCCTCGGACGTTCATAGATATGGCAATAAAGTCATACTACAATAGTTGTTAAACATTAAGTTAGATTTAATTCAGCACACAGTAAAGAAATGCTATGTACAAATATACAAACAATTGTTCAAGTCAATGGTAAAAGAACATATACACACACTACTTTGTCCTGAGGGAAAAAGACATAAAGCTGTGTGTCATCAGCACAGCAATGATATGCTAAACCTCTCCCCTTGATGAGGTCTGCTAATGAAAGCATAAACACTGTAAAAAAGCAATGCATAATGATCGAGCACTGTGGTATTATACACTCCAGAGGGTACAGATCAGAAGAATTTAAACCCCAAACCACCTCCTGAGTACGGCCTGAAAGGTAAAAATCAAACAACTCAAAAATGATAAAGGCCAAAACACACTAAGATTTTAACTGCTCAGTCAAGATGTCATGATCAGCATTGTCAAATGCAGCAGAGAGATTTGGCAGGATTAGAACAGAATAATAACACTGGTCTTAGGCTATAAAGGAGTTTGTTTACCACTCATATATGTCCATGCCCGTTAGTTACTCTTCAAAGCAAGAGTGGGTTGCAAAAAGCAACTGAATGGATGGGGCTATCTGGAACAGGGAGGCACTATATTATGGCAGGTCAATGAATTTTTACCTTTGATCTAACAATAGCTGAAATCAGTCACTTTCATGTAGAGACTGCCTCAGTATTCACTTATTCTAGTCATTTTTACTCTTGTGGTAAAAAAACAATCAAAATAATTTATTTCAGTTTGTTTTACTCAAATGCACATTAGCCTTGCCAAGCCAGATCAGCTGCTTAACTGTAGTCAAATGACAGCAGGGGTGACTCAGTTTCATTCACAGACTACCTCCAAGTTTACCAATTACAACCATTTTCTTCATGTGTACACTTCAGATGTCTACATATGATGAAATGAATGAATAAATATATATAAATAATAGTTACAATAATGTATTTCAGTTCACTGCTGTCAGACATACACAGTTCAACCTATTGCATTCCCCTGCACACACACACACACACGCACACACACACACACACACACACACACACACACACACACACACACACACACACACACACACACACACACACACACATACACATTTCACTTGTCGCTTTCAGATGCAGTGTCTCCTTCAGTCATGCAGACATATATAAACGCATACATTGTTACACACATATAATATTAATTATCCAAAAATGTATACCATCCTTCAAACTGTCTGGCAGAGGAGAATGGGAATTGTAATAATCACATTGTTTATGTGAGCATACCCATAAATGCTGGGATGTTTTAAAAATAACCCAACCAAGCCAGCAGACTTTTTTAATGGGTATCAGAATCCAACTCCAAGTTCTGAAATGGGAAAATCTACTGTTTTAAGGGGGAAAACACAAATTAATTTTATTTAGTGAGAGCTGCAGTCCAGCAGTCTGGTGTAGTCTCAGTACTATGGCAAATGCAAAGCCAAACTAAAAAGGGTCCATGAGCTCAATGACTATAAAACATGACTCAAGTTATGCATAAACACCTTTCTTGAAAACTTTACCTTAAAAAAAGTTCAAGACTGGGCAAAAATTATTGAAAACATTAGGATCTATAGATGACTTATTGAAGGTAAGGGTAACGACAGCCTCCATCAAAACAGTTAGAATAAAGCAGGCCTTAGGGGGAAACTGTAATATGTGATAATTTATTGGGCCAAAAATATCAAGGCTAGCAAGAACTAACATAGAGAAGTCTGTGCCCACTCTTGGAGTTGTAAACATCATGCCTGAAATCATATTCAACAATTCATCACAATCAGGAATATTAAACAATAAATAAGAGTAACAAAGTCCACCAAATACTAATGACCTCTCCATTATCTGAGGAAGGGAAAGCAGATATTATGGTGACAGCTTTGTCAGTACAAAATTGTACAGTCATCTGACACTGTTGGGAGGATAAAACTTTTTGAGTAGTGAGGAAGGTCAGGCTATAAAATCTGTCCACCACCCAAAACAGTATGGCTGAACAGTTAGACAGTATAAGCTCTTTAATGACAAATAAGCAGCATTCTCAAGAGAGATCTCAATCTGGCGAAAAAGCATAATGTTTATGCAGGTCAAGTTTATCACTCCAAAGGCCCACAGGCCTCCATAATGTTTCAGACTCCACCCTACTTGTTCCACATTGTACCATGGTACATTATTTTTTAGCAAGATAGGATGTACATAACTTTGGCTGGTTTGGTAGATGGTACAGAGGATTAATGCTATGAATCATTAATGAGCTGCTTTCTGTGGTATGGTGTTTGATACTCTCAACTTCCATTTGCCTAACTGTGATTTTACCAAGTCAATTAACCAGACAGTACTCTTGGACTGACTCTGAAAAAGGTCCACGAGGATCAGTTTTCTATCAGCATTTGCAAAAACAAATACAATGAAATAAAATAAAAATAGCTAGCCAAGAGTCAAAAATACAGACTTGTTACAATCACCTATCAAATTCTTAAGACTGCAAGCACAATCCTCAGAAAGGAACAAAAAGAGTGTAAAGGAAAGCATCTCAGGAATAATATGAGAAGTATAATTAGCCTCTCTTGATGCAGGGGGACTAAAATGCAGTAGTTCCAAGCTAAAGAAGTCCAGGAAATAATAAAACCAAGACACTACATCCACCAGCAAGTCTGATGTCTTCATTTTCAGTAAAATGATCAAATCCATGTCATAATTTATATGCTGCAAGGGTACAAACCTGAGCAAACTCAAATTTCTTCATGATAAAACTAAATTCTTTAGTTTTGTAAGAGCCACTGTCTCATTATTGACCCAGATATCAAAGTCACTCAGAACCAAAAAGTTTTGAGTAACTTAACACTGAGACAATAAGAAAGTCTATAAACTCTTGTAGGAATGTTTTCATACCATTAGGTGGTCAGTAGATGAGAAGAAGGGAATGGTTTGATCCTGCAGCCAGGACATGCTCAAAATAAATAGTGTTCCTAATAACAGCTGGATCAGCTGAAGCGTGAAGCAATGGTAGATAGCAGACCCACCTTCCTCCTATTCTACCTACGGCACTGAATAATAGAGACCCAAGGAAGAATGGTGGTAGTCAAATGAAGGCTAAAGTTGCCATGAAGCCAGGTGTCCATGATGAAAGCAAGGTCAGTACCACTCGAGATATCTGATATGATTTCCAGTTTATTTTGGCTAGACCTCACATTAGTTTACAGTGCCATAAATGGAGTTACAAGACTATGGGTCACAGTCACCTGTTGCTTATGACAGAATAGACATTTGGATACTATCCAAAGGAAAGGTAAATCAGGTTCCTAAGGATAGTTCTTCCTTCTGGATTATTAAATCAAAAGCCCAATATGTATTGGCCAGCCCTGTGCTTACATAAAAAGAGCAAGATTATCTGTATACCTAGAAAACAGGAGTCAGCAAATGGTGAGAATTCAAAGGCTGTTGAGTAAATAAGATACATATATGTTAAGCAAAATCTACAACATCAATATTTATGGTCATAGTGAAATGAAAATATTGATTTAACACAAAATATAATCCTTTGCATATGATCAATCCCAGACAACAAGTAACAAAATTAACATTAAATATAAAAAGAGGTGTCCCAGTAGATGATGTATGGAGTACCAAAAGATTAAAAAGTACAGGAAAAAAAAAGAAAATCTGCAAATCAAAGATCAAGCCAATTGATATAAGGGAATGGAGAAAAAAGAAGGTTGTGAAGCTACTGGCCAGAAATAAGCCTGTAAAAAATATTTGTGCACAAAGCCAAAGATTATAAGTTCATAGGTGTGTACTACACTAATGCCCCTGGCATCATGTCACCCGACCTTAGTTCCCAGTGCCTCTGTTGAGTAGAGCCACTGCAGTGAAGAGCCACTAGGGTGATCCCCAGGGTGAGTTTTCTATTTCCCATCCACTCATCAAGATTTATCTTGAAGAGGGCCAGTGAAGCGCTCCACTTGACATGTATGGGAAGTCTATTCCATAGCATGTGCAGTCTCTGGGTTATGAACCTGTCCCTCCAGCTTGTTCTGTTGATTGTGGTAATGAAGTTGAGGTCTCCGGAGTGTGTAGTGTGGAGGGATTGGGATTTTTTTAGATGTAGCATTTCTAACAGAGCTGGGTCAGACATGGCTTTCTAAGTCAAGCAGAGATCGCCTCTAAGTAGGCGATATGAGACAGAGAATAGTTGGAGTTTTTTGAGTCTGTCCATATAGGACAAGTGTTTAAGGCCTAGGATCCTCTTTGTGGGGTACTTTTGCGGCCTCTCCAGTTGTTGCAGGTGTCTATTGAGGTATATACCAAATGAGGCATTGTTCCCGATGATTGGCCTAATGAGGAAAGAGTAGAGGGAGACAATGACCTCTTTCTTCCTGGATGCAAAACCCTTAGTAATTAGAGTCTATATCATATATTCAAAATTCCAAAATATCGAACACCATAAGCTCGAACTTAGAATTTCGAAATATGATAACATCGAACACTCAGAATAACAAATTTTTTCCCAGGGAAAAAATTTGCTGTTCCAAGAAACATACACACAACACAAGCACACCAAAATAAATAAACCACACACATACACTTAACAAAACCCTACTTCTAACCCTATACTAAACCGTACATGCATTCCTATCTATCCACTAACCTTAACCCGCACCCTAACCCTAAGGTCCGTAACTATCGCATCACAGTGGAGGAAATAGCAAAGTGACGGAACAGCCCACCGAAATCTTGCCCTAGGTAAGAATTCGATGTTCCAGGGCTTCGCTATTTTCATCCTTCGATGAAGTTGGTTCGATATTATAACATTCAAAGTTTTGCAACTTCGATGTTATAATATAGACCCAGTATTGAGATGTGCCACATAGAAGGACTTTCTGACCACAGTGGCAATGTGGTGGTCAAAAGAGACGTTGTTGCCAACCTATGTTCCCAGATCTCTTATAACACCTTCTGTGTTTAGTGGACTACATCAATGTGGTAATTCATGGGAACTGGGTTTTTCCCAAAGGGGATGACGACACATTTTTTGGCATTGAGCTTAAGGCAATGGTTCTGACACCAGTCGTTGGTCTCAGTGAGGCCTTTCTGTAGGATGCCAATATCACTTGGGGAGTTAATTATGGCTCCCAACTTGCAACTGTCTGTGAACTTTGTCAGCCAGAGCTCCTTTGTGTTGGCCTGGACGTCAGATAATTATATACCAAACAGGAAAGGACCCAGTCCCCTGTGGGATTCCACTCGTGACTGGTTGGCAGTCTGACTTGGAGTCAGCTACTTTCACACTGTAGGTTCTGTGAGCCAGTTTGCAACCCACCTAGTGATATAGTTTTTCTATAATTCCTGAGTGGGGAATGGTATCAAAGGCCTTGGCCAGATCAAGGTAAGCTGTATGAACCACCTTGCCTTCATCCACAGCTCTGGTGACTAACTCAAAGAAGTCGACCAGGTTGAGCAGGCATGATCTGCCCTTCACAAAACCAAACTGTGTGGTATCCAGAGTTTTGAGATTCCCTAGGTCCATGATGATGCGTTCCATAGCTTTGCATATCAGACTCGTCAAGCTTATGGGGCGATAGTTCCCAAGGTCTGTAGTCACTCCTCCTTTGTGGAGAGGGATGACTGTAGCAGTGCACTATTTGCTAGAGACAAAGCCTGAGGTGAGGCTGTGACTGAACAGGGCACACAGGTGAGGTGCCAGTTCACTCTGTAGTTCATGTAGAACACAGCCAGAGATATTGTCAGGTCCCATAGAAGCTGTATTCTTGGCCTTGGACAGTGTTGTTTTAACCTGTCCAATCCCTGGCAAGATGGAAATACATGATACCAACAACATAAATAAAAGAAAACAGTGACAAGAGCAAGCAAACCTGATGGCAACGTAATTACTATCACTTTATACAGCAAGACAACAAGCCCATTCAAGTCTGCATAACAAACTACTAGTAAAAAGCACACACGTTGGAGGTAGTCAGAACTGAGCAAGTATCTATAAGAAACAAACCAAGCAGAAACTTTGCAGTGTGGAGGGTGTGAAGTTCACTCCTTGAAGTATGTTATGCACCTAGTTCACTAATAAAATTTGAACTTTAAAATACGTACTACAAAATAATAAAATAGTAGGCAGTCCACAGTTGAGTTAAAAATAGAATATCCTTTATTGAAACACACAAACAAGCAATCCTAGGTGAGTATAATGAAAAGCATTAACAACATTCATTGATTCATATATAATCACGTTATTTGGAGCAAGGGAGTGGTTACAGAGGGTGGTTTTGTTAAGAGTAATAAAAGCATTAAACTCATTCCTTTAACCAAGTCATCCTTCCACCTTAACATCATAGTGTAAACTAGACTGTGCTACCTTAGCATTGAAACTTAAAAGCTAGAGACACATTAAAATATATAATATAAGAGCAGCTTATTAAAGCTAGCCTACTAATCCAAACTTTACTAAGAAATCAATTCACTAACAAAATGACTATTTAACTAACAAAAAGATCTACTACTAAACATCTATCAGAATAAATATTACTAACTTATAACCTGAAACACTTTTAACAAAGATCACTTTTGTACCAAATAAATACAAAAATAAATGCTAAATAAATACATAAATACATCATTTTTTTGAACCAGTATAGGTTGTGTACTGGGTTTTCTGAGACTTTGAAGGATACCACAGATTTTTCTTTTTGTATCTGTAAGAAACACAGGACAAGGGAGTACATAAAAATATAAGCCAGTCAGTAGTGTTAGTACAATAGGCACAGCATAAAAATTAAAGAATATGTTGTTTGTCTTTCGGCTTTTCCCGGTTAGGGGTCGCCACAGCAGAATTCCGGTCCGCTAATGATTGGCAGTTGGTTTTTATGGTGTCGAGTTGCCAGCCCGACGCCCAACCTTCAACGAAGGCATGCCCATTCAACGCATGTCTTTCGAATGCCTACTCGACCGCGGGGAGGACATGCAGACCCCACACAAAAGGCACTCCCAACCCAGGCCGAGAATCGAACGGGAGAGCCTCTTGCTGTGAGGCAACAACACTACCACTGCACCACCGCGAAAAATTAAAGAATATAAAATGAAAAATACTCAAAAAAGGAAAGAGACAGACACAACTATGAACAGAAATCAGAATGAGTAAATAAAACAAACAAGTCTAGCCCAAATGAAAAATGTAAGAATAATCAAACACAATTAAGTCAGGTTTGACCAACAAAATAGAATATAATTCATAAAATTACACAATAAAGCATAAAAGAATCATAATATAACAGCCTCAGCAATGAAACAAATAATTAAACAGAAATAAGTGTAATTAAATCTCACAGATTAAACAGTATTCCAATGATTCTACATTAAATGAAGTAGTATAATAAGAAAAAAACAGACATAAAATGAACCAAGATAAATAAATAACAACCAAGAGATTAAAAAAAACATAATAATGGCACTGTAGAGGCCTTGGCTTAAGTCTAAAACATTTGTAATGGTGAGGAAAAAAGGTGTCCTGAATAGATAATAATTCTGGTACAAAAGACCAAGACCACCAACTGGAATCAATTACTTTAGGAATTCTTCAGACAGTAAAAAAGTTGTTATAAGTTGCTAGGGCTCCTCAACAGCCCGCAAGGTCCAATCTCTGATAAAAATTATGAAAACTTGCTGTAAAACAGTATGCATAGTTCATAAGGGCAAACTGGAATGCCCAAAGAGTGCAGATATTAACTAAGGCTGCCTTCTACATGAACTACAGTGCCTTTTTTAGGCAAGGCTCAAAAGTCAAACCCACCCCATAGACAGCACAAGAAACAAGAAACTAAGGGTAATGCTGCTAAATGCCAGAAGTCTTAACCTCAAGATGCACGCACTCGAAGCTCTCCTCAGTATGGAGAACATCGATATCTGTGCAGTGACAGAAACCTGGTTCAAGGCTCCAGAGAGCACCCCAGCACTACCAGGCTATACCTCATATCATGCTTTTCGGCCCCAAAACCCGGACCGAACCACAAAAGGAGGGGAGTATCCATATTTATCTAGGATATCCACACCTCCAGGTTAGTGGCATTGCACGCGTATCGGAGACCATCCATGTGCAACTAACAATGGGCAAGACTGCTTTTCAGTTTATAGCATCCTACAGACCACCCTCTCAAAGTCAGGAATCCCATTCGGCTTTCCTGAAAACATTGGAGAACATGAAGATCTCTCCGAACACCATTATATTGGGCGACTTCAACTACCCAAACATTGACTGGGAGCACTACTCAAGCCCCAGCACCTTAGCCCAAAGATTCCTGGAAATTATAAACTCAAATGCTTTGGAACAACTAGTCACCACTCCCACAAGAGGGGACAACATACTAGACCTGATCATTACCAACATGGGGATTCTATGCTCCACACCAGAAGTATATCCCTCATTGGTAAGATCAGATCATAAATTAATTTCACTGGATGTCCACATCCCGACCCCACCCCAGCCCAGAAAACCACAGTGAAAAACTTCTCAAAAGCGAACTTCTCACTTCTCAAAACCGAAGTGGAATCCTTCAAGGCCCCAGGGCCAGTGGAAACTACAGCCCAAACTGCAGAATCCTATATAAATGCATTCTACGGACATCTCCAGGAATGCATGGATCATGCTATCCCAAACAAAACCAAGACCCAATCATCCAAAGGCAGGTGTCCAGTCTGGTGGACCCCTGCCATAAATAAACTGTACAACAGAAGGAGGAAGCTACTACATGATAGAGCAAAATCCCTAATAGGGAAGGCATCTCTGATCAGTACTGGCAAAAAATTACGATCCCTCATAAAATCCTCCAAGGCCAGCTTTGAGAGAAAAATTGCACAGGACACCAAAGACAATCATAAGGCTTTTTCAGTTATGTTAGAAACCTGGGATGCAACTCCCAGACTTGTTCTGAGTTTATTCTAAATGACAAAAAATACACTGAACCCACAGACATCGCCAATATCCTGGCAGACAGGTTCAGTGCAAACTTCTCCACCCCCTCCCCCCCAAAAGAGCAAGTATCTATCCCGGCAGAGGGCTGCCTCCCAAACATCTCAGATGCTCAGGTGAAGGCTGCCCTCTCAAAAGCAAAAAACACTGCTTCCATGGGACCAGATGGCATCCCAGGTTGCGTTTTACATGAACTACAAGAGGAACTAATCCCTCAAATAAAACAGCTATACAATCTCAGCCTCACTACAGGATATGTGCCCACAGAATGGCATACAGCAACAGTGGTCCCACTCCACAAAGGTGGAGCCTCTATGGACCCTGGAAACTATCGCCCCATAAGCCTGACTAGCTTAGTCTGCAAGGCTATGGAGAGGATCATCATGGAGCTCATAAACAAAGACATTGGGGACCTACAGACACTAGATCCTACCCAGTTCGGCTTTGTCAAGGGCAGATCCTGCCTTTTGAATCTGGTTGACTTCTTCGAAACAGTCACCAAAGCCATAGATGAAGGGAAGGTAGTCCACACAGCCTATCTGGACCTTGCAAAGGCATTTGACACAATACCATAGATAAGCTATCCAGCTTAAATATAAACCCCTATGTCACAAGATGGGTCGCAAACTGGCTCAAAGACAGAACCCACAGAGTGAGAGTTGCTGGAGCCATGTCAGACTCGAAACCGGTCACAAGTGGCGTCCCACAGGGTTCTGTCCTGGGACCACTCTTGTTCGGTATATACTTTTCCGAGGTACAGGCAAACGTGGGAGGACTATGGCTCACCAAGTTCGCAGACGACTGCAAACTGGGTGCCATAATCAACTCTCCAGCTGACACAAACATCCTTCAAAAAGGTCTCACAGAGACAGATAACTGGTGCCACCGCCATGGTTTAAAGCTAAATGCCAAAAAATGTATAGTCATACCCTTTGGCAAAAACAATGTGCCCACAAATTACCACATAGGCGGAAACCCATTAAGTACAGAGAAAGTTATTAGGGACCTGGGGACCCAAGTTGATAGCAATCTCTCCTTTGAAATCCACATTGCCAAAGTAGTTAGAAAGACCATCTACATAGCCCACCTCATCACGAAGGGTTTCACATCTAGATCAAGAGAGGTAATCGTGCCCCTTTATTCATCCCTCATCAGGCCCATCATAGAATACAATGCCCCTTTTGGGATGTACCTTACCCGACACCTGCAGCAATTAGAAAGACCCCAAAAGTATCTCAGCAAGAGGATCAAGGGTCTCAAACAGATGCCATATGCTGCTCGGTTAAAAAAACTCCAGCTCTACTCAGTTGCATACCGCCTACTTCAAGGCGATCTATGCCTGACATACAAAGCTATGTCAAATCCAGAATTAATGGACATGCTCCACCTCAGTAAATCTAAATCCCTTAGAGCCACACGCTCGAGGGACTTGAACCTCAGCACAGAAATAAATAGAACTTGCTGGAGGGACAGGTTCATAACCCAGAGGCTCCCTTCGCTCTGGAATAGAATTCCAGTTCATGTGAGGCAGAGCACCTCACTGAATCTCTTCAAGAAGAATCGATGAGTGGATGGGGGATCGTAGGTTTGTCCCAGGGATTACTCCCGTGTCACTATTAGACAGAGGCACAGTAAACTAAACCTTAAAAAGGGCACAGTATACTCAAATCAAGGGGTGGCGTAAGCCATACAGAATCGGGCTAGGCTTATAATTGCCCCAGGGCAGATAGCCTAGTATGAACCTATGAACCTATGAACTGGCACCTCACCTAAGTACCATGTTCAGTCATAGCCTCACCTCAGGCTTTGTGCCCATTGAATGGTGCACCGCGACAGTTATCCCACTCCACAAAGGGGGGGGGGCCACAACAGACCCTGGGAACTACCGCCCCATTAGCTTGACGAGCCTCGTCTGCAAGGCCATGGAACATATCATCATGGAACTCATAAACAAAGACATTGGAGATCTCCAAACCCTGGACCCCACACAGTGTGGGTATGTAAAAGGCAGATCATGTCTCCTAAACCTGATAGACCTCTTTGAAGTAGTCACCAAAGCCATAGATGAGGGCAAGGTGGTTCACACAGCCTATCTAGATCTCGCCAAGGTGTTCGGCACTATCCCCCACTCTGGAATTATAGATAAACTCACTAAACTAGGTATAAATCCCTATGTCACAAGATGGGTTGCCAACTGGCTTACTGAAAGAACCCACACTGTCAAAGTAGCAGACTCCAAATCAGACTTCAGACCAGTGACAAGTGGAGTACCACAGGGTTCAGTCCTGGGTCCTCTCCTGTTTGGTATCTACTTCTCTGAAGTACAGGCTAACACAGAAGGTCTTTGGCTAACTAAATTCACAGATGACTGCAAACTAGGAGCCATAATTGAAACTCCTAATGATGTGGACATCCTACAAAAGGACCTCACTGAGACAGATGCCTGGTGTCAAAGACATGGTCTCAAGCTCAATGCCAAAAAGTGCACTGTCATCCCCTTTGGTAAAAATTCTGTACCCATGAACTACCCCATAGGCAGTAGTCTACTTAACACCGAAAGTGTAATAAGAGACCTTGGGACACAGGTGGACAGTAGTCTCTCCTTTGATAATCACATCGCCAAAGTGGTCAGGAAATCCTTCTACGTGGCACACCTCATCACAAAAGGTTTCTCATCCAGAAAAAAAGAGGTCATTGTTCCCCTCTACTCATCACTCATTAGACCCATTATAGAGTTCAATGCTCCTTTTGGTATGTACCTCACAAGACATCTACAACAACTGGAAAGGCTGCAAAAATACCTCACAAAGAGGATTACTGGCCTCAAACAGATGCCTTACGCAGACCATCTCAAAAAACTCCAGCTTTACTCCGTCGCATATCGCCTACTCAGAGGTGATCTCTGCCTAACATACAAAGCTATGTCAAACCCAGAGCTGTTGGACATGCTCCACTTAAAGAAATCCCAATCCCTCCGCGCTACTAGGGACCTAAACCTTGTCACCACAAAAAAACAGAACATGCTGGAGGGATAGATTCCTGTCCCAGAGACTTCCCATACTCTGGAACAGACTACCTATCTATGTCAAACAGAACTCCTCATTAGCACTCTTCAAGAAAAATCTTGATGATTGGATGGGTAATAGAAAATTCACCCCGGGGATCACTTCTGTGGTTCTGCTTGACAGGGGCACAGGAAATTAATTTTCTTGGGTGGCGAAAGCCAGGGTACATTTTTGGCTAGGCTTGTATAGGCCCTAGGACCAATAGCCTAGTACCTACCTATGAACCTATGAACCTATGTAGCTAAAATGCCTCAAAACAAAATGGAGCTACAAAGTTCATGGCCATTGAATGAATCCAAAATGCTGAAGACAGCACTACATATATCTAGCAGTGAAGTGGATAAGCAGCCAATAAAGGAAAAGAGATGCAAATGGAAAAAAAAAGAAAATAATTTATAAATCATACCTGTAACTTTTTGAACGAAGTGTGAAATCACATTGGTTATTAATGTCTTTTTACTGGTCTGTTTTTGCCCCTATATTTCAATCACTGTGTTAGTGTGGGTGGCCTCGGTGGTGCAGCGGTTAGCGTTGTCACCTCACAGCAAGAGGTTCTCTGGTTCGATTTTTGGCTGGGGTGCCTTCTGTGTGGAGTCTGCATGTCCTCCCTACAGGCATGTGGGTTTCCTCCAGCTGCTCTTGTTTCCTACATTTTAAAGACATGCAGTAGGTGGATTGGATACTTTAAATTGGCCGTAGGTGAGTGTGTGTGTGCGCAAGTCAGTAGTGCAAATGAACTACCGTGGCAGGGCTAACCACCCGGTGGTGTAAACCTTGGCTTGAGATGATTGTCACCGTGGAAGCGACACCCCGACCCCATGTGCAAAACTGGGAAAAGAGGTTGAGGATGGATGGATGAATTTCAATCACCTCTGATGCCTGCCCATATCTCCATGAAACCATTTAGTCCTCTCAACATCACTTGTCCAAAGGAGGGGTTCCAGCTGATTCTTGCTTGACCCTGCAGGTGGGCCCTTCCTCTTCAGGGAGGAAGAGAGAGAAAGAGCAATCTCAAACTATATATCTCCTAAAACAGGCAGCTACCCTTCCCATAAGCATTCTGGCAGATCAAGAGGAGTGGCTGAATCTTGCTGTAAACTTGTAGGTGGGATCTCTCACTCCAGGTTGAGAACATCCTCATGATCTTTGACTTCTAAGACAGATACTCCACCCATTAATAACAGGCAAGAGTCAAAAAATAAATATCATATGCACAGCTCAGGTATTTTATGGGAAGGAAGTTCCTGAGTGGATGGAGCAAGCATGAGACAGGAATCACTGCCCATGTCAACTACATTCCTCCTCTTGCAACCTAAGTAGTCTGCCTTACAGTTCAAAAGACATGCCACAGTCTCTGGTGGGGTACATCAATAGCTAAAGGCAGAGCCCATCCTTTCCCTCAAGATAGGCTCGATTCCACGTCATCATAGTCAAAGCCCCATCCCCTATGCTTCTGCACAGGCCCATGGTTATTCATAGCTGTATGGAGGTGCATTAAGTTATATTCATTACTTTATAAGGTATGAGGAATCAAAATGATAATTTGCCAGAGTATATTTGGTTGCCATTGATGAGGCTTGGCCTTCCTACCGATAAAACATATGCTGGTGATCAGTGGTTTGCTATAGTCAGTTATTTGTTACTGGTGTTTGAGAAGTAGTTACAGGATTAGACTATGGGACGGCTTGATTCTAAAATAATTGATGCTCAGGGCAAAGCACTGCCTAAGCTTATAAGTGTACCTAAGATGATCACAATTCCCAAAGAAGGCTTGAGCACTTCCTTATTCCATATAGGCAACAGGGCAAGCATTTTAACCTTCTATGGTGGTAGTACTCCTTACTCCTAATTGCAGAAGAATGAATGGATGATGATGTTCTGATCCATGTAGTCAGTATAAACAGATATATCACACCTGAAAAGACAGGCATTGTATGCTACATGCCCAATGGAAATATAATACTGGACTACCACCTACAATGGTAAAGAGGGACTGAACCAAAGGCAACTGGATTTTGTCAATTTAAATATTGTTTATCATTCAGTACTGAGTGGCTGTTGATGGGTTACTGCTGTACAGAATAGGTATGTGAACACCATTGCAAATTCCAGTATGCAATGACAGCAGGCTTCTTATTTTGTTGAAATAGCAGATAAAACACTAGGTGTCTCTCTGGTATCTCTAGAGCAGAAGAAATTAAATCCAGCAGCCTCTACACACACACACACACACACACACACACACACACACACACACACACACACACACACACACACACACACACACATATCTGTATACACACACATGCTCATTTACATGTACTTGCACACACACATGTATACATGCACGTATACACTCACTCACACACAAATACACACACGTGCACATACATGAACACATATACACACAAGCACACATACACGTACATGTATACACACACATATGCATAAGCATGTACATGCGCACACACATGCATATGTGCATGTACACATACACTCACACACACATACACATGTACGTACATACACACACACACCACATGTACGTACATACACACACACACACACACACACACACACACACACACACACACACACCACACGCACACACATGTGGCATAAATTTGAAGCTTGTGTCTATTATTTTTGTTTTAACTTTCATTGTAATTGTAACCCACAGATTACATGTGAAAGCATGGGTTGATGTGGAGTTAAGAAAATGAGTTTGAAATTAATCTATGTTTAATATAATTTGACTGTTTTATAATGTGCCTTTTCCATGCATAGATGGACTGTTTTTTTTTTCCTAAAAGTGAATATGCTTGAATTTGTTGACTTGCACAGGACAGTTAAGTTATGTAGCACAAGTCTTCTGTGTAACATGATGAAAATGCCTTAAACTATCTAATATGCACAACTATGAACAATGAATTATACAAAGGAACCAGATACTGTGTTAGAAACTAAGCTAGGTATAATATGTCATTAGTTAATAGGAAGTTACTAGGCCACTGATTCATGCATTTCTTTCGAAGCCTAGCCATACATTCCCATGAAATTTTTAGCTTTTATATTTTAAGTACAAATAACCCAAAGATGAGCATAACATTTACATGTTGCCCCTACCCATGGTGGACAAGCGTGCTAAAACTGAGGAAAATTTGTGTTTACTAATTCATTCATCCAGATTACATTTGAATAGTGCAGCAGAACTACTTTACTTTATGTGGAGATGAAGATGATTCTAAAGAAGTGGTATTATCTGTGATACATATCTATCCCTTCGACATCTTTTATTTACATTGTAAAAGAGATTTAGATCTCTTGAACAAGTGTTTATGCCCCCACTGGACTTGCTAATGAGCAGTAGGTCTGACAGGATAGGGTCTTCTGAGGTTCTGTACACAAGGTAGAGTTTGCCCATCAGTAGCCTGTATGACACCAAAAAGAGGGACAAGGCTTTAAGACAATCTGCTTAGTTTTTATAGTATAGGACCTTGATTTTCTTAGTAAGAAAATATCATGGGCATTCAAGCTATGTTAAATGTCTGGACAGGTACATACCAAAGGGGTATTATACTCAAAGAGCAATCTGAGGAGTGTAGAATACAGTGAAGCTGATCACATCCCTGGACATGGACACCATGCAAATAAGTAATAAGCTATGCAATGAAAAAAAAAACACTTTCTTACAATACTGGACAGTTCATTGTCTATATAGGTTCCCAGGTCCCTAACTACTGGATCAATTTTCAGGGCTGTCCTGTCAATGTGATAGTTACAAGGAACTTCTTGTTTGCCGAAGGATACTATTATACATTTCTTGCCATCAAGTTTTAGTCCACAGTTTTGACACTAGCTATTGGTTTAGGAAAGGTCCTCTTGCAGGATCTTGGAGTCCTCTGGGAAGTGTATGATGGCACCAATTTTACAGTCATCTGTAAACTTGAACAGCCATTAACCCTTAATGGCAATTTTGACAACTGAGAAGCAAATGTCAAAGAGGAGTAGCTCAATTACTGAACCCTGATGTATACCTTGTGACAGGTGTTTTAGAGGATGCACAGTAGCCCAGCCTAATTTTGTGGGTTCCATTTGTGAGCCAGTTTGCTATTTGGTAAGTTACATAGGGATTAACATTAAGTTGGGATAGTTTATTTATGATAACTGAGTGTGGGATGGTGTCAAAAACTCTTTTGCAAAATCTAGAGATATAGCGTGTACTGATTGTCACTTGTCTTGTGTATATTCAAAAAGACGATGAGGCTGGGTGCTCATGTAAATAGATTATTACACACAAACACATCAGGATGGAGAACAGTAACATTAAACTTAAACAAATTAACTAACTGACTACTATACACATGCATGCTTACACCTCGGTTGCTTGTTACAAAATGTCACTCTTGCTTGCACATGCTCAGTATTTATATGCCCATGCCCACTGATTGGAATGGCTCTTAAAGGAATATACACACTCTGATCTACATCCCTCTTTAACTAGTTGGCCATGCAAATAAACGATGACAATCATATGGGCATGCAAATTATTCAAATATATACAAATAACAATCATGTCCTGGTTGCTGCATATTTGAGAGTAGTTCTTGAGATACGACCTGATCTAGTAATGTAATAACTAGAACTAGGTTTCGCAATGGGGACAACCACTGGGGAATGTTCTTCTTGAGGACTTTCAGGGATACTTTCAGGAACAGGAAAAGATAATGAAATGTTCTCTGGAGCAGGAACATTGTACAAATCACTCTGAGAATTAGAATCTTTGTTACAAGCAAAATGTTGCAACACTGGCTCAGCCACCGGTAGTAGATATTTCTGATTCTGCCTGAATTCCATGCCTTGCGACTCAGTGATGTATGATCTTAGTTCACCACACAAATGTTTCACAAGTCCTATTTGGTCAGATCCTTTTGCTGTCTGCATCCTTACTATCTCTCCTTCTTTCAATGGACTTAAAGGTTTGCTGTTTTTTACATAGTAGGACTTTTTGGACAAATGCTTCTTTAGGAGTTGAGCGTTTACTGCTTTGTTGTTTTTAACACTTGGAACCAACAATTTTTTTCTGATTGGCAGTGTGGTTCCTGTTTGTCTTAACATTAATCTCTGGGCAGGTAAACCAAGAAGAATGTCGCAAGGTATGTTTCTGAGATTAAGGAGATTTAGTAAAACATCAGTATTGTCATGCTTAGACTTTTCCAACAGCTGTTTTGCACTTTGGATTTCACATTCTGCCAAGCCATTTGACTGTGGGTATTCAGAACTACTTGTAATATGAACAAAGTCCAATGTTTCAGCAAATCTCTTGAACTGCTGACTTGTAAACTGTGCACCACTGTCAGAAATGGCATTGTGCGGACTATCATGGACAGACAAATGTCTCTTCAACTTCATAATGACAGTATTGGACATCAGATTAGGAAGTAGGTCAATCTCGAACCAATATGAAAAAGAGTCTACTAATACCAAGTAATGTTGACCATTCCATTTGAAAATGTCTGTAGCCACTATCGACCAAGGTAGTTCAGGAATCTGGCTTAACTGAAATGTTTTTACTGTTGATGTGGTACAGAACAAGCTGATAGTTCTTTCTCAATGTCTTTTGACATAGAAGGCCAAAATAATAGTTCTCTCGCCCGTTTTTTTGGTAGAATCAGTTCCTGGATGGCCATGATGCAAGATTTAAATATACTCTTGTTGCAAGGATTTTGGAACAATCACTGTTGGACCTTTCATGATGATACCATCTTCCAACAAAATCTCATCTCTATAAGGAAAATACTGCTGCACATCTTGTGGCAAACAAGATTGCTTTGATGGCCATCTTGGACTGATAACGTGGTTGAGCTTCTGGAGAACTGGATCTGAAGCTGTGTGAGTTCTAAGCTCATCAAGATGTATGTAAGAACAATCTCTCACTTCCATGACTTCAAAATCAGGTTTCTCATTTTCATGCTGTTCATTGTTTTTTTTTCTAGGTGATCTGGATAAAGTATCAGCAAGATAAAGAAGATTACCTTTTGCGTAAACCAAGTGAAAATTGTACTTTTGCAATTTCAACATCATGTGTTGCAATCTCACAGGAGCCATGTGCATTAGCTTTTTCAAAATAGTGACCAAATGATGGTGGTCAGTCTCAAATTTGAAAAGGTTGGGTATAAATACAATCATGGAACTTCGAACATGCAAACACAATTGCCAAGAGCTCTTTATCTGAGCATACTGTATTTCAGTTTGGGTTAGGGTTCTGGATGCATAGGCTACTGGTCTGCCCTCTTGAAGAATGACTGCATCAAGACCAAACTTAGAAGCATCACAAGAAAGAGTTACAGGTTTGTGAACATCATGACATCTTAAAGTGGGTGGACTGGCAATTCTCTGCTTCAAGACATCAAATGCTCTTTGGTGTAGTTCTGACCAGGACCCAAGTTATATCTTTGCATGTCAGTTCTTTTAGCAGTGCTGAAAGTGCACTCAAATCTGAAATGAACTTGCCCAAATAGTTGACTATGCCAAAAAAAGTTGTAAGGTGGTGACATTGTCTGGAGCTGGCATCTCAAGAACTGCAGCTTGCTTGGAAGGATCTGGTTGTAAGCCTGAACTGGTAAACAAATGACCCACATAAGTAACTTCTCTTAGCCTGAACTTGCATTTCTGGGGATTCAGCTTAAGATTCACCTCACAAGTACATTCCAGAACTTTCCTAAGGTTTCTATCATGTTTGACTTCACCATTGCCTCCTACAAGAATATCATCTACTATAATAGCACAGGGATAAATAGAAAAAAATTGTTCCATTGCACGTTGAAAGACTTCACTGGCAGAATTTATCCCAAATGGCATTCTCAAAAATCTGTACCTTCCAAATGGTGTACTGAAAGTGGTAAGCAATGAAGATTTTTGGTCAAGCAAAATTTGCCAAAATGAACTTTTTGAACCTAAGACAGAAAAAAACAGTAGCGTTTGGCATAACAGCAGCAACTTCTTCGACTATACGCATTGGATGATGAGGTCATTTTAGTGGCTTTGTTCAAATCTCTTGGATCAATACATATTCTAATATTATCTGAGCTTTTCTTATGAGCTACCACCATGGAGGATATCCATTCAGTTGGTTCTACTGGACAAATTACGCCTAAATACACCATTATGTCTAGCTCAGCTTTGACTCTGCCCTGCAGGGCTACCGGAACTTTCCTTGCTGGTCTGATAACTGGGCTTACTTCAGAGTCTAACTTCATGGCGCACACAACTGGGAGTTTGCCTAACTTGTCTTCAAAAAGATCAGCATAGTCAGAAAAAATAGTTTGTGTGAAATTTCCGTTGCTATACGTGCTTACATGGTGGACTTCTGCATTAAATGAAAGCAGTCCTATTTTCAAGCTGTCTCTGAGGCCTAACAATGACTGTACGTGCCTCTTAACTATGTAAAATTGCAATTCATAGCTGCTCCCAGCAAAGTAAGATGAAAGCACTACTGAGCCATTGGTCTGAATTTCTTCACCACCATAAGCAACAAGCTTCATACACTTTGCCACTAGTTCTTACTTTGGCAAGTATTTCTGCTGACATAACATTGCACTTTGAACCAGTGTCAACTTTGAGCTCTACAGGTTGCCCATTAATCAGAACAGTACAAAATACTACATTCTTTGCCCACAAATCTACTGCATTGGCTGTTTCATCAAACGCAGACACACCATCAACATAAAAATTAGGGTCGCAGCTTTCTAGTTGATCAACTTGCCTCTTTGAATGCTCTCTTTTAATAAAAGAATGTCTCCCTTTTGATTTACAGAACCTTTTGAAATGATTCTACTTTTTACATGTGTGGTACTGCTGATGAAAAGCTAAGCACTTTTCTCTTGTGAGCTCATGGCTACCACCACAATTATGACAGTTGACTATGAGGCTTGACACAGGTTTTGCTGACTCACCCCTCTGCTTCACTGATCATGCTCTGGATTTTACTGGAGCTGTCCTGGAACTTGCTAGAATGGCTTGGGGTTTCACTGAAGCAGCCACACCCTTATGCCTGTATCTTTTAACCTTGTGCTGCATACTATCATCATTAGCAGTGGAAGGCACTGGAAGCATGCATTTCTCATTTGTAAGCATATTTGAGTGGTTTTCTGTGAGCTCATATATCTGACAAATCTTTATGGCCTTATTCAAAGTTAAATCACTGTCTCAAAGCAAAATCTTTTTCACTGCATCATCTTTAATACCACACACAAGCCTGTTTTTTATCAACTCATCTCTTAAATCACCAAATCTGCATGTTTTTGCCTTGTTTCTCAAGTCAGTTATATATGCTGCAAATGTTTCACCAGGCTTTTGATCTCTTGTGTAAAATATGTGCCCTTCCATTGTAATATTTGTTTGGGGATTACACATTTCTCTAAATTTGTGTTTTAAGCACTCAGGGTCTTCAGGGTTTCAGCCGGTACCACTATATGGCAGTTTTTCTCCTCCCCTGCATACGCAGCTGGGACATACACAAATGAATGCTCTATTTCAACAGTTTCTGAACCAACTAAATTAAGCAGAATAAATGCCCTTGTACATGTGTATTTGCCAGAAAAAGCAGCCTGTATGAAAATACCGTACTCTTGCTCAAACACTCTCCAGTTTTCAGCCACATTATTATCAAATACAAGTGGAGCAGGTCTGCGAAATCCCTCTCCCATGCCAACCAATTGCTTTAGACACAGTACAGACCTGGCCCTTGTAATTATGTATAAACACACACCAGGTACTTGAAAAATATTCAGCTGTACCGTAAAATCTTTGAAATGACTGTTTTCTGTGAAATAACTGTACTGTAATGCTGCACAAACTTGTGAACACTTTGCACACTTCGAATATCTCAGACAGCTTTAGTTAATACAAAAAAGAAACAAATAGTGAAAAAATATGGTTGTTTTTCTCTTTTTTATGCATTTTATGCAATTCAGAAGTCATTTCAAGCACTTCTGTAAGCATTTCGAGTATTTTTATCAAGATATTGTAATTCTGATCATTTCATTTAATTCAAAAGTTGTTTTGGATGGTTTTAATGCTTTGTTTTATATTCACTGAGTAAAAAATCATTTAAACAAGTTTTAGTACCTGGATTTGTCTTTCTGAACTGTTTGCAAGTTGTTTGAGCAGGGATGATCCACTCCTGTATACCCCTCCAACTTTAACTGCCTGCCTCATGATCTTGAAGAAGTTTTACTCTGAATCCCACTTTTGACACCATGTCACTCATCTTGTGTATATCCAGTAAGACAATGAGGCTGGGTGTTCATTTAAGTGACTTATTACACACAAACACATCAGGATGGAGAACGGTAACATTAAACTTAAATGAAATGACTAACTGACTGATTACTATACACATGCATGCTTACATCTCTGCTGCTCACTACAAAATGGCACTCTTGCTTGCACGTGCTCAGTACTTATATGCTCATGCCCACTGACTGGAATGGATCTTAAAGAAACATAAACATTCTGATCTACACTGATGTGACTTCATCCACTGCTTCAGTAACCTTCTCAAAGAAATCACCCAAGTTAAGTAGGCAGGATTTGCACTTAAATCCTAAATGGCTCGAGTCAACAGTTTATGGGTTACCTATGTCTTTATTTATTAATTCTGTAATGATCCTTTCAAAAGCCTTACAGATGAACAGATGAAGCTGATCAGACTTAATGGTTTATAATTTCTCAGGTCCATAGACATCTTACCTTTATGCAAGGGTATAACAGCTGCTGTCCTCCATTCACATGGTACAAAGCCTGTTTGCAGGATGACATTGAATAGCCTCTGTGGGTTGGGGTGGGGGTCTGAGAGGTCCTGTTTCTGGCCAGTAAGCAACCGAAGTTGACAACAGAGACTTACTGAAATAATGGGTAAGGTCTTTGTCTCCAATGCACATGGTACAAGGTGCAATCCTGACTTTCAGCTAGTGCCTTTATGGAGTTTGTTTATTGTCCATTGGTCTATGTGGGGTTCCTCCCACTTCCCAAAAATATGTTGAGTGTTTCAACCTCAAACTCACCCAAGAATGGAGCTGTGGACAGCAGCACAGACTCTAAATGGTGCCCTACGGGGGAAGTGTTGTATAAACCAACTGCTTTGGACAACTGTGGTTCACAGTATCCTCAAGTTAAGAGAACGTTTCACCACAGACTGTGTGTCATGTCAAGGCTAGCCACTCGACAGTGTAAAAATGTGCTAGGTGATTTTGGTCATGGTGATTAATGTTGCCAAAATGGGCATGGGTATTTGCTAATGATACATGGGTTGAGGACCCAGCCTACTCTGACCTACACTGGGGACCCATGCTAACTATGAGGAGGGGTATATGTGCCCCTATTGGCTAGTATGTGACCACTATTAAGCCTAGTAGCTCTAAGTCCAGTTGCCCAGCTTGGGTTATCTGAGATAGCTCTGTTGAATGAAAGCTAGATGTAAAAAATAATCAACCTGCCAAATATGAACCAAGAACAGCTACACTCAATGTAAATATACTAAAAGGATGCAACTTGAAAGTGGATGACATGGGCTCCCTAAGTATCAAGGAAGCATGATGGAAGGGCAGTATAGCAAAGTCACTTGCCACGGGGTCCAGAGTTTACTACACAGGTAGAAGACAAACTAGAAATAGTGTGGGGATTGTGGTGAAGGAGAGGTTTCAGAAGACAATGAAGGATGTCATCAGAATTAGTTATAGACTCATGGCAACCAGTCTCCAGTGTAAGGATAGGACACTATTCAGAATCTCAGCCTATGCCTCACAGCAGGGTTGTGACAGTGAAGAAAAGAGTGCATTCCAGCAAGGCAAAGACAAAAAGACAAGGAAGATAGTGAAACACTCTTTGTAAGGGATTCCAGCAAAAACCTTCTTACCAGCCCACAGGAAATCAAAGGCTGATGAAAGAAGTACTTTCAGCAGCTTCTGAATGACGAAAACCCCACAGAAGCTGTACTGGGCCAGGCACAGCCTATGTTGAAAGAAGAGGAAGAGCCCACCCTAGAAGAAGTAAGCTCTAAGGAAAATGAAGTCAAGGAAAGCAGCAGGTTCCGATGAGGTCATGGCAGATATGATCAAGATGTTGGGAGAGATAGGGGAGAAATGGCTCCAGAAGGTATTCATAACCGTATGGAGAGAAAGACATATCCTAGATGACTGGGGAATAAGCATACTAGTGCCAATGTACAAAAATAAAGGGGACATCCACAACTGTGGGTAGTACAGAGGTATCAAACTCCTGTCACACTACATGAAAGTTCTGGAGATGGTGACTGATAAACAAATACGCTAAATAGTAGAATGTAAAATGAGTGATGAGCAGTATGGATTCAGATAAGGATGCAGTAAAGTGACCTTATGTTTGCAGTGAGACGGATAGTGAAAAAGAAGCTAGAGATGAGGAAAGAGCCTAACTGGGCAGTCTTTGTCTTAGAGAAAACATATGACAAGGTCCCATGAAAGCTGATTTGGGCTGTCCTGTGGTGGTAGTAAGTCCCTGAAGCATTGGTATAATTAGTGCAAGCTATGTACATGGACCTAATGACCACAGTAGGAACAGTATTCGGTCTCACAGAGGGATTCCTAGTTGGAGTGGCTGTGCATCAGGGTTCAGCTCTGAGCCTGCTGCTGTTCATAGTGGAGATGGACTACATCAATAAACACATTGGAAGTTACAGATCAATAAAGCTGCTGTACACAGATGATGGTGGCATTAAAGGCAGAATCTGAGCACAAACTTCAGCAAAAGTTAGGGGAATGGAATGCAAAACCTAACGCACATAGGATGAAACTTAATACAGATAAGGCAGTTGTCATGAAGCAAATGGAGGAAATTAGAAAAAGATGAGAATTGCAATACAAGGGAAAACCCTGGATCAGATTAACAACTTCAAATATCTGGGAGGGGTGGTTCAGGAGAAGGGAAGTCTGAACAAGAAGTTCAAAGCTATAATGAGAGGAACTGCAGTCAACTGGCAGAGAGTCAGGGGTAGTGTGTGACAAAACAATGTCAAGAAAACTGAAAAGTATGGTGTACAAAACAATGGTGTGACCAGTACTACTGTATGGTTCATAAATCTGGGCAGTAAAGGCAGAGCAGTTGGAAGAGCTAGAGGAAATGGAGATGAAGTACTTGAGACAGGTTGCAAAATGCACACTGTGGGACAGACAAAGGAATGTGGACATCAGAGCAACGGCCAAAGTAGCTACAACTGGACAGGGTCACAGAGAACAGATTAAGGTGGTTTGGGAACATGTGCAGAAAAGCAGAAAACAATCTGGTGAAGAAGATTTGGAACAGACAGGAAGAAAGCATGAGGAAACAAGGGCATCCAGCAAAGATATTGATGGATTGTGTGAGAGAAGACATGTGATAGTCAAGCATGACTGTCTAAATAGGTCACAGGAAAGATGGCAACTATTGACACAACACCTCGACCCCATGTAGAAAATGGGAAAAAGTGGTTTGATAATGTTGATGATGACATGCTAAATGACCCCATAAAAGCAGTGTTCCTGGCTTTGGATACTACCTTCAAGACTTGCTCATAGGAAATTTGAAGGGAAAGTAGATGCAGTGTTGAGATCTGAGAATGTAGGCTGGGGAGAGGGTGGTGAAGTTAGAGCTACACTTATCTGTTAGTAGATTGGCTATGTTCTCTGGGTCTGCATATGTGATATTATTTACTATTAACATTGTGCAGTGCCACGCATCATTTTTAACATAGTTAAAGAAGGATTTGTGATTGTCCTTTGCCTGCTAAATTTAGTAAGAACTTTTTTGCATCTTGAGAGTTACATTTATTTTGACACATGATTTTTTTTTCTTTTATTATAGAGCCTGTTTATATTTGGGTTCCACAACAAGTGTTTACTTTTGAGTTTGGAATTGTATTTACTTCAGAGGGAGACAGATGCATCTGTGCAGCCATTTACACATTCATAGGTTCATAGGTTCATAGGTTCATAGGTTCATAGGTTCATAGGTTGGTACTAGGCTATCAGCCCTAGGGCCTATACAAGCCTAGCCATAACAATTCCCTGGCTATTTCTTCCCACATTATTTACTTTCCTGGACCTCTGTCTAGCAGGGCGACTGACGTGATCCCTGGGGTGAATTTCCTTTCTCCCATCCAATCGTCAAGGTTCCTCTTGAAGAGGTCCAAAGAGGCACTCTGCTTGACATGTATGGGCAATCTATTCCAGAGTCTGGGAGTTTCTGGGTCAGGAACCTATCCCTCCAGCATGTTTTGTTTATTGTGATGACAAGGTTTAGATCCCTGGAGCGTGTAGCTCTGAGGGATTGGGATTTCTTTAAGTGTAGCATGTCCAACAGCTCTGGGTTTGACATGGCCTTGTATGTTAAGCAGAGATCGCCTCTGAGTAGACGATATGCGACAGAGTATAGCTGGAGTTTTTTAAGGCGGTCAGCGTAGGGCATCTGCTTTAGGCCTGTGATTCTTTTAGTGAGGTATTTCTGAGGCCTTTCCAGTTGTTGCAGATGTCTTGAGAGGTACATACCAAATGGGGCGTTGTAACCTATAATGGGTCTAATGAGGGATGAGTACAGTGGGACAATGACCTCCTTTTTTCTGGATGAAAAGCCCTTCGTGATGAGGTGTGCCACATAGAAGGATTTCCTGACTGTTGTGGCGATGTGGTTATCGAAGGTGAGACCACTGTCCACCTGTGTCCCTAAGTCTCTTATCACACTTTCTGTGTTTAGTGTACTGCCACCTATATGGTAATTCATGGATACATGTTTTTCCCAAAGGGGATAACAATACATTTCTTGGCATTGAGCTTGAGCCCATGGCTCTGGCACCAAGCATCTGTTTCTGTAAGGCCCTTTTGTAGAGTATCCACATCATTTGGGATTCAATAATGGCTCCCAGTTTGCAGTCATCTGCAAACTTTGTTAGCCAGAGTCCCTTAGTGTTGACCTGTACTTCAGAGAAGTAGATGCCAAACAAGAGCGGCCCCAGGACTGAACCCTGAGGTACTCCACTTGTCACTTGTCTGGAGCTGGATTTGGAGTCGGCTACTTTTACAGTGTGGGTTCTATCAGTAAGCCATTTAGCAACCCATTGGGTGACATAGGGATTAATGCCCAACTTAGTAAGTTTATCTATGATTCCAGAGTGGGGGATGGTGTCAAAGTCCTTGGCAAGGTCTAGATAGGCTGTGTGGACCACCTTACCCTTGTCCATGGCTCTGGAGACTGATTCAAAGAAGTCAATCAGGTTCAGGAGACAAGATCGGCCCTTCACAAACCCAAACTGGGTGGGGTCCAGTGTTTGAAGGTTGCCAATGTCTTTGTTTATAAGTTCCATGATAATACGCTCCATGGCCTTGCAGATAAGGCTTGTCAGACTGATGGGACGGTAGTTTCCGGGATCCAAGGAAACAGAATGCGCAGAATTTGTCAGTAAAGGATTCTGCACAAGCTGTGGGGTCATTAAGTTGAAAGGGATGTTGAATTTAGCCAGGACATAACTCAGTTTCAGAAGATTAGCCTTGACATAATCTTTGAATAGCAAGGTATTGGAGGATGCTTGTGGCTTCAGTCTTAAGGTGAATGTAACTGACTTGTGGTCTGATTTGAGCTACAGTTGATAGAAAGCAGAGCTGTCACATATTGGTAAGAACCAAGTCCAGCATTTTATCACCCCTAGTTGATTGTGGACTAAGTGGTCCAGCGAATTTGTACTGATGAAGTCAAGAAATCTCTGGGCATACATGTTAGAGGATACACACACACACACACACACATATATATATATATATATGTGTGTGTGTGTGTGTGTGTGTGTGTACATATTTTTTTCCAGTTAACGGAGAGAGTAGATGAAGTCCCCTAGGAGAATGGTGTTTGGCTTAATGCATAGGAACTCCATACTAAGGTAGGAACTATGCCCTGAGGGAGACACAGAGGGGCCCTATAGGTAGCCATGATATGATAAGGGTTCTTGTTAATGTTAAGTTGGACATGGATGAGTGCCAAAATTGTTATGTTGCCTAGCTAGTCTTGAGGGGAAGTGTTTTGTTCTACAAATATGGAGACACCACTGCCTTTAGTGCTTTCATCTAGTGCGACAAGCTTGGATGTGTGAGAGGAGTTGAAACCCTGCACTGATGGGATGTTCTTAATGGTCTTGAACCAGGTCTCCATAATGATGCATATATTGATGTTTTTCAGGGTAATGAGTGCTTACAGGGAGTGGAGTATTTTGTTAAGACTCCTAGCATTGAGCAGCAATACCTGTATGTTATAAGGATTCTGTTTTGTTATGTTGGAAGTTTTTGAAGACTGAAATTTCCTAAAAAAAGGCACTATAGGGATGGACAAAGTTTTAACCAATATACAAAAGCCTTGTGGGGGTAGGTGCAGGCCACCCCTGACATTTAGGACCATCAACCATCTCCTCCCAGGCTGATATATATTGGACACCTTTTAAATGACACCAGATGATAAGCCAATTGTTGAAGTTAGTAATCTTTTGTTTGTATTGCAGCATTATTCTTGGTAAAGGTAAAATTCTGCTCAAGGCTAGGTTTATAGCTGTCTAGGACACATATCTGAGACCTCCATCATGTCCCTCTGTGTATTTGGAGTTTAAGCATGTAAATGCCTACATGATGTAGCAAACCCTGGCACCTGGCAACTGACCGTGACCCTCTCTTTGCTCAGCCTGATGAATGATGTGCCAGTGTGTCTCACAATCCAGTCAATTATGACTAGGATGCTCTATTGTGTAGAGGTTTGCCTTATGATCTTTTGAATTGAAACATTGTGACTCTCTGATGTATGTTTCAAGGTGAGTGTTGTCTGTGTTATGTGGCTGTGAGGATTCTGAGAGTGCTTTTTTCTTAGGTTACATTAAGGAGGTCTTTGTGCTTTAGGTAGGTTACTTTTAAGAGCCTCAGAATATGTAGGTTTATGTGTTTAGTCTGATCTGTGTGTGACAGGTTTAGTGTGGTGTTGTACTGACAACTTACTTGCCATTTGTAGCGTCTTAATGTGAGAGTTTTGCCTCAGATAGCATTCAATAACAGCATCTTTCACATACCATGTCAGTTTGTTTAAGTAGTAGTTGTCAGTAAACATGAGGCAATTGCTACATTGTCTCAGGATGCCCATTTCAAATATGCAAACATGGAGACATTTGGAAAGTGCAAATCCACAGTTTCATTAGCTTACAAATATGGGCTAAAGAAGGAATGCTACCTATTTCTTGCAAAATGCTCTTAATAATGACTAATATAAGGAACAATAAATGGATGCATGGATGGGAAACACAGACTGAACTAGGTCTAAATATTTTGGTTTGTTAAAGTCTCTTGAACATGTCACTGGTTCTTTAAATAATTTGGTCTTATTATTTTCGTACTGTTTTATATGGCAGTTTGCTTAACTTTATAGGTTCATACATAAATACTAAGTTATCAGACTACAAGTCTTGCAAATAATGAGAGGTCAGAATCAAACCCTGTACCTTAAATCTGTAAATTTAAGACCTTAAACATTATGTCAACCCCACCACCCCACACTCCCCAACATTAGGTATACCATCTCATGCATCTATGATTCAGCAGAGACTTTGTGAGAAAAATGGAGATTAGAAGCAGAAGTGTAAAGATACATACATGCATGTGCAGATGCACACACACACACACACACACACACACACACTCACATGGGTAAAGTCCTTGCACAAACATGTATGCACATGCACACACATGCACACATGTATGTATAATGTAATTTAGTACCATTATAAAACTAGAAGCAGGGCATTCCATTCCTCATAGGCGATTATTAGTCTTATGAAATCTGCAGCCGACATTTGTATGGTTCATAGGATCATAGGAGGCTACTAGGCTAATGGCCCTGGGGCCCTTGCAAGCTTAGCCAAGAGTTTATCTCCAAAAAAGAAACCTCAGTCAGCACCTGTCGCCCCTGTCAATAAAGGACAAAGGTGGAACCCCTGGGACAAATTTGTGGTTTCCCATCCACTCATCAAAGTTGCGCTTGAAGAGGGTCAGAGAGTTACTCTGTTTGACATGTATGGGAAGTTTATTCCATAGACAGGCAGCCTCTGAAAGACAAACCTGGCTCTCTAGCAGGTTTTGTTGATGTCGCATATTATATTTAGGCCTTTTGAGCAGGTAATACGCGAGGAGTTAGACTTACGGATATGGAGCATCTCTAGTAGGACAGGGTTTGATACTGCCTTGTAGGCGAGACACAGATCACCTCTGAGCAATCTGTACGATACCGAGTAGAGTAATAGTGATTTGAGGCTGTCTGCATAAGACAGGTGTTGGAGGCCATGGATTCTCTTTGTGAGGTATTTCTGTAGCCTTTCCAGTTGGTGCAAGTGTATTGAGAGGTGCATACCAAACAAGGCGTTGTACTCAATTATAGGCCTAATGAGGAAGGAGTACAGAGGGGTAATAACTTCCTTTTTTCTGGATGCAATTACTTGAGTGAGTGAGTGAGTGAGTGAGTGAGTGAGTGAGTGAGTGAGTGAGTGAGTGAGTGAGTGAGTGAGTGGGTGAGTGAGTGAGTGGGTGAGTGAGTGAGTGAGTGAGTGAGTGAGTGAGTGAGTGAGTGAGTGAGTGAGTGAGTGAGTGAGTGTGTGTGTGTGTGTGTGTGTGTGTGTGTGTGTGTGTGTGTGTGTGTGTGTGTGTGTGTGTGTGTGCGTGTGTGTGCTTAAGGAGTCATTTTTCAAAGACTTTGGATAGTTTTAAATACCGCACAAGGACTATCCTACTCCATGTCTTGACAGAGGACTAGATATTCTAGTGACACCACAGAACATATGTCTTACAGATTACAGTGATTTGCTGGCTGTTCTTATTAGCGGCAGGTTACTTTCCTATGGGGAGTGGTACATTCCCAGACGCATAAGTGATGCAGTTACTCCTCTGCAAAGCCATCCCGGGGAAGTATATCATCCAGTGAATACAAGCTGAGACTGGCAGACAACTGTACCCACATACAGTGGACACCACTGGCACTGACTCCACACATTGACACAGATGGCAACACTGACAACTCAAGATGTTAAGCACAGTGTGATACTAAGAAATATTGATTTTTCAGCTATATGGTCTTACTCACAGATGGTGTACAACAAGAAAGTCAATCTCAAATGTCTGATGTGGTAACAGCCATCACAGGTAACAAGCAGTGACTTCTTACACTAATTATTACATTACTTAGGTAGGAAAAGTAGGGGCAGTTGCCTCCTAAACTACAAAAATGCATAAAGATAAAATTACATACAGAATAAGGCTGCCAGGAAAGGACTTTCAGCCTGCTGTGCTTGTAAATGTTGCCTTTGGTAAACATACATCCTATGCAGACCTCATAAGAAGGCAACCACACAAAAGTAAAATAAGTCCTTTATAGCAAAATTGTGTAATCATCGTATATGCTACACAGTGACTTTGTAAAGCATTATTAGGAAAAGGCAAATGCAGTTTAATTTTATGCCTAAATAGATGAAAACTAAGCTATATGTAGAGACTGTGTTATGTGGATTTCATCTAGGTATCTAAGAGAGTACATCACAGGTAGTATTACTGGGAATCAGTGCAATTTTGTTCAATGATAAATGGAAGGTTATATGAGAAAATATGGATGAGCAGATACAGTACAAGAGAGAAGGAGCATTGAGGGAGTGTTCTCACCATAACAGTAGCTATCTAAACACTACAGTCGTTGCTGCAGGAAATTATAAAATGATTAGCTACAGCCATAGGTGGATATCTGTCTTACTACATCTGTTGACAGACACTAGTACAGTTTTAAGACTGCGGTATCTCACAAAGTCAGTTGCAGGGCAGCCGAGCTATAAAACAGACTATTACTTGCCTTTCATTTTTTTCTGGTAACCAAAAGAGGCTGCTAGGGGTATTACACCAAGGGAGGCCATTGTGACAGGCTAAAGAAGGCTGAAAAAGGATAAAAGTACAAAGCATATACAAATAATAAATCCCTTTGTAAGCTATATATAATGAACATTAAATGTAATACAATTTATGTATGTGTTTGCTTGTTTATGTATTCATTTATTTACTTAAATTTGTTAACCAGGCAGATGGCCTGGTCAGGATCATTTTCAGTCAGGACTCAGGACAAAAGCAATAAAATACAAATAAATCAATATAAGTTATATAACAGCATTTTACAGAAATTGTACAATGCACAATATACACTAAAGTCATGGCATTTATAGTAATATTGAAGTCATTCAGTAGCAAATTAATTTGCAGACACTGAAGTCATGTCAAAGGCACTTCAGACACAGAGACAGTTGTTGACATAAGTTATTTTCTATACAGTCTGTTACTAATAGTTAGTTACAGTGTTATAAAATGAGAAATTTACACTAAAGAGTGCATGTCCAATTGCACAGATGCATACAAAGCTGAAAGAGTAAGATTTCCACACCTACTTTTTGGCATTTCCATAAATATATTGACTATCAATTAGTTGTATATAGAGGGCAGACTTTCTCTTATGACAAACCTGTGAGAGAGTTAGGATATATTTCATGCTATAACGAAGCACAAGGAGGGATATGGTAGAAAAAGTTAGTCTACAGAGAACAATGCTAAAAGTAGATGGAATAATGCTAGTAGTTGCGAGGCAGCAACAGATATTTGTGGAGAAAAGTGTTAGTTAACAGTAGATACCTCATATAGTGTGTGCACAAGCATGTTGAATGTGTGTATTTGTGTGTGTGTGTGTGTGTTATACAGCAATGACATCAGTATGTGACATGACTGACTTCTGTAATAAATATAGAGTTTAACAACTAGCATGTCTCTTCCATCTAAAATACCCAGTATAGAACAAGCAGTCCAAAATCTACTGATCCCTACATTCTCACAAGTGGAGCAATAAGCATGAATGCTGTATCAGTGATTACAAGGTAGGACTCAAAACACTAAAATGCTGTAATAATTCAGAAAAAGATTCCACATTACATCATCAATACATATCCTAAGCACTCAGTTAGCATTTCACCCTGTGAATCAGACATATACATATGTAACTCAGAATCCACAAGACAGAAACAAGGTGATGGCACAGTTATCATCATTTGCACTGGGTGGGGAAGGCACTAGGCCAAGGCTGACACCAATGCAGTGAGTGTGTTCGAGTAAGAAACACAGACAGGCAGGAATGCAGATAATATCAAAGGGCAGGTTTGACAGGATGAACTACAACCCTCATTAATGTCTCATGTAGCTGTTATGTGTGGGGGTCTGTATGGGCACTTTTTGTGAAATGTGTGTGTGAGTGTCTGCAGGAACATAGCCAAGCACTACATCTTGGCATGTTGGACAGGTGTGAGCCATGCATGGTTGAGGTATCAGTTCATTGTCATCATCCCAGACCATGAGAACTGCCTCTGCCAGGAATTGCACCGGCACATCAACAACCATGGTCAGATGTGCTAGTGCTACCTGAATATCACTGATGTCTGCTGAATGAGCTTTCCTCACTACTACACTCAGGTCAATGACCTCATTGCCTACCACATCTGGGTGTGGACATCTGAACCACTGATGGAGCAGTGGAAGTAGCGTCACTACAGCAGCAGGATCGGGCATGGCCATGTCAGTTAACACCAGAAGATGTTGTGGCCCTATGGTCAAGTGGGTGCTGTCCCCCTCCCAGCAGATGTTCCATCAAAGACACTGCCCATTCTATTATGACATTCATCCAATCCATTGAATCGGCCATACAGTGGAGGCAGTAACACATGGGAAAAAGGGGGTTGTGGATGAATAGATATATATAGGTTCAGTTTAGAAGTTCAACTTATCAGTTTATTGGCATTCAAATGACTGAGCCCGCATTGTCGACTAGGCATCTTACTGAACTCCCAAAACTGTGAAACCTCAAACCGTCGCACAGTTACAGTAGTAGGTTGTGCAAGATCAAGCTACAGTTCTCAACTGCAGTGTGATCTTGATGTTGGCATATATAATTAGCAGGGGTGTGAGGGCATAGGGGAGGCTTGTCCCCCGCAGAAACATAAATTTTTGAAGTTGTGAGGATTCAGCGTTTTATGAATTTGAAAGAGTGCTTTGTCGATGATGTAGGCTCAATCATTTGAACATCGAAGTATTGGCAAACTAGATCCTGATGTGTGTGTGTGTGTGTATATATATATATATATATATATATATATATATATATATATATATATATCATCTTTTTCTTTCGGCTGTTCCTGTTAGGGGTTGCCACAGCGGATCATCTGTTTCCATTTCTTCCTGTCCTCTGCTTCTTGCTCTTTCACACCAACCACCTGCATGTCTTCTCTCACCACATCCATAAACCTTATCTTACGCCTTCCTCTTTTCCTGTTACCTGGTAGCTTCACCCTTAGCATCATTTTCCCAGTATACTCAGCAACCCTCTCCTCCTTCCAACAAACTCTAATACATGTGAGAGATGCAGTTACACAGCCAAACTGGAGGCAGAGCTCTCTCAACCCAAGACTGGCACAGTCAGTCAGGAGGAAAAGGTAAGCATCCGCACCACAAATCCAGTCTCACACAGACCTATTGCATCTGCATACCCAACAAATAAACACACAAAAACATACTCGGAGGCTCTAAATAAAAATCTGCCTAAACAGAAAAGACCTCCTAAGCAGATATCCAAGCAACAGCCACCCCTCAACAATACCCACGAATCACATATCTCACAAAATCAGTGTGCCTCACAGTCACAGCCCTTAAGGCCAAACAACACACCAAATACACTTGTTATAGGGGACTCTATTGTCCGGCACACTGATGTCCCGCTCACCAGACTGAACAAGGAGAAGGTCACTGTAAGCTGCCTGTCGGGTGCCAGGATCCGCCACATAACACAAGCACTCAGGTCACTCCAAAGCAAGTGCAAGTATGACTCCGTCATTGTCCATGCTGGTGTGAATGACCTGAGACGTACCTCCCTGGACTACATTAAAAGAGACATAGAGGAGCTCTGTGATCATGTAGCCCAGGCTAGTATGATCCTGACCTTGAATAGCATCTTGCCCTCACCTAGAATGATGCCACAGTATAAAGACAAAATGATCAGTTTCAACAATTGGCTAAAGTATTGGTGTCATTCAAAGGGGATCCAGTGTCTGTCAGCCTGGGATGACATGCTCGACAAGCCACGTTGCTTCGCTAGGGATGGCTTGCACCTGTCACCCTTAGACTTTCGTATACTGGCCAAGTCTCTTGCCACCCCCATAGTGCCTTTTTTAGGCAAGGCTCAAAGGACAAACCCACCTCCATAGACAACCCAAGGATAAAAAAACTAAAGGTAATGCTACTCAATGCCAGAAGTCTAAACCTCAAGATGCACGCACTCGAGGCTCTCCTCAGTAGGGAGAAAATCTATGTCTGTGCAGTAACAGAAACCTGGTTCAAGGCTCCTGAGAGCACCCCAGCACTACCAGGTTATAACTCATACCATGCGTTTTGGCCCCAAAACTCGGACCGAAGCACAAAAGGAGGGGGAGTATCTATATTCATCAAAGATACCTACACCTCCAGGTTAGTGGCACTGCACGAAGCATCGGAAACCATCCATGTGCAACTAACAGCGGGTAAAACTGCCTTTCAGTTTGTAGCCTGCTATAGAACACCCTCCCTATTACAGGAACCCCACTTGGCATTCCTGAGAACACTGGAGAATATGAAGGTCTCTCCAAACACTATGTTATTGGGTGACTTCAACTACCCAAACATTGACTGGGAAAACTACTCAAGCCCAAACACCCTCGCCCAACGGTTCCGTGAATTTATAAACTCTAACATGATGGAACAACTGGTCACCACTCCCACAAGAGGAAACAACATATTGGACCTGGTAATCACCAACATGGGGACTCTATGTTCCACACCAGAGGTAAACCCCTCATTGGTAAGATCAGACCATAAACAAATTTCCCTAGACATCCATATCCCGTCCCCACCCCCAGCCAAGGAAATCAAGGTAAAGAATTTCTCAAAAGCCAACTTTGCACTTCTCAAGACTGAGGTGGAATCCTTCAAAGCCCCCGGGCCAGAGGATAATACAGCTCAATCCACAGAATCCTTTACAAATGCATTCTATGAGCACCTGCAGGAATGCATGGATTGTGCTATCCCAAATAAAACCAAGACTCACTCCTCCAAAAACAGGAGACCTGTCTGGTGGACCCCGGCCATAAATAAGCTATACAACAGAAGGAGGAAGCTACTACATGACAGAGCAAAATCCCAAAAAGGGAAGGCATCTCTGATCAGTATTAGCAAGAAACTTCGATCACTCATAAAATCATCAAAGGCCAGTTTCGAAAGAAAAATTGCCCTAGACACTAACGATAATCACAAGACCTTTTTTAGTTATGTCAGGAATATGGGTGGAAACACCCGGATATGCTCTGATTTGTTGCATAATGGTACAAAATATACCAAACCTACAGACATAGCCAACATCCTGGTTGACAGATTCAGCACAAACTTCTCCCCCCCCTTCCCCCCCAAAGGAGCAAATGCCTATCCCAACTGAATGTAACCTCCCTGACATCACAGATGCACAGGTGAAAGCTGCCCTCTCCAAAGCAAAAAACACAGCATCTATGGGACCAGACAGTGTCCCAGGCTGTGTCTTACATGAGCTCCAAGAAGAACTGAACCCTCACATTAAGTCACTGTTCAAACTTAGCCTTACTACAGGATATGTACCCAAAGAATGGCGTACAGCTACAGTGGTCCCACTCCACAAAGGTGGTGCCACAACGGACCCTGGGAACTATCGCCCCATAAGCCTGACTAGTCTGGTCTGTAAAGCTATGGAGTGTATTATCATGGAACTCATAAACAAAGACATTGGGAGCCTCCAGACACTGGACCCTACCCAATTCGGCTTTGTTAAGGGCAGATCTTGCCTCTTAAACCTAGTTGATTTCTTTGAAACAGTTACCAAAGCCATAGATGAGGGCAAGGTAGTCCACACAGCCTACCTGGACCTCGCAAAAGCCTTCGACACAATACCCCACTCGGGCATCATAAATAAGCTTACCAGCTTAAATATCAACCCCTATATCACAAGATGGGTTGCAAACTGGCTCAGGGATAGAACCCACATGGTTAGAATCACAGGTGCCATGTCCGAATCCAAACCAGTTACAAGTGGCATCCCACAGGGCTCAGTTCTGGGACCTCTCTTGTTCGGTATATACTTCTCTGAGGTTCAGGCTAACATGGGAGATTATGGCTGACAAAGTTTGCAGATGACTGCAAACTGGGGGCCATAATCGAATCTCCAGCTGACACAAGCATCCTCCAAAAGGGTCTCACAGAGACAGATGCTTGGTGCCAGAGCCACGGTGTCAAGCTAAATGCTAAAAAGTGCATAGTCATCCACTTTGGGAAAAACAGGGTGCCCACAAATTACCACATAGGTGGTAATCCATTAAGTACTGAAGAAGTAATTAGAGATTTGGGGACCAACGTAAATAGTAATCACTCCTTTGATAATCACATTGCCAAAGTGGTTAGAAAGACCTTCTATATAGCCCACCTTATCACGAAAGGGTTCGCATCTAGATCAAGAGAGGTCACTGTGCCCCTCTACTCGTCACTCATCAGGCCCATAATTGAATACAATGCCCCTTTTGGGATGTACCTTACCCGACACCTGCAGCAACTGGAGAGACCCCAAAAGTACCTCACCAAGAGGATCATGGGCTACAAACAGATGTCCTATGCAGCTCGACTAAAGAAACTCCAGCTCTACTCAGTTGCTTACCACCTATTCAGAGGCGATCTATGCCTGACATACAAAGCAATGTCAAGCCCAGAATTAATGGACATGTTCCACCTCAAAAAATCCAAGTCCCTTAGAGCCACACACTCCAGGGACTTAAACCTCAGCACAAAAATAAATAGGACATGCTGGAGGGACAGATTCATTTCCCAGAGGCTCCCCTCACTCTGGAATAGAATCCCAATTCATGTTAGACATAGCCCCTCGCTGACCCTCTTCAAGCGAAATCTGGATGCGTGGATGGGAAATCGCAAATTCACCCCTGGGATCTCTTCTGTGTCCCTGCTAGACAGAGGCACAGTAAACTAATCTTAAAGAGTACCTTCTGCGACCTACTTTACAGAGGCACAGTAGGCTAATCTAATAGGGAGGCGGAAGCCAAATACACTCTGGCTAGGCTTATAAATGCCCTAGGGCAGATAGCCTAATATCTATCTATGAACCTATGAACCTATCCCTCCTCAGCACATGTCCAAACCAACGTAATCTTGCCTCTCTGGCTTTGTCTCCAAACCTTCCAACCTGGGCTGACCCTCTACTATACTTATTCCTAATCCTGTCCACCCTCGTCACACCCAGTGCAAATCTTAACATCTTTAACTCTGCCACGTCCAGCTCTAACTCCTGCCTTTTTGTCAATGCCACTGTCTCCAACCCATATAACATAGCTGGTCTCACTATCCTCTTGTAGACCTTCCCTTTCACTCTTACTGGTACTCGTCTGTCACAAATCACTCCTGACACTCTTCTCCACCCACTTCATCCTGCCTGTACTCTCTTCTTCACCTCTCTTCTGCACTCACCATTACTCTGAACTATTGATCCCAAGTATTTAAACTCATCCACCTTCGCCACCTCTACTCCTTGCATCCTAACCATTCCTCTATCCTCCCTCTCATTCACACACATATATTATGTCTTAGTTCTGCTGACCTTCATTCCTCTTCTCTCTAGAGCATATCTCCATCTCTCCAGGGTCTCCTCCACCTGTTCCCTACTGTCACTACAGATCACAATATCATCTGCAAACATCATAGTCCACGGGGAGTCTTGTCTGATCTCGTCTGTCAACCTGTCCATCACCATTGCAAATAAGAAAGGGCTCAGAGCTAATCCTTGATGTAATCCCACCTCCACCTTAAACGCATCCGTCACTCCCACCGTAGACCTCATAGCTGTCACACTACCCTCATACATATCCTGTACCACTCTTACATACTTCTCTGACACTCCTGACTTCCTCATACAATATCACAACTCCTCTCTAGGCACCCTGTCATATGCTTTCTCTAAGTCTACAAAAACACAATGCAACTCCTTCTGACCTTCTCTGTACTTCTCCATCAACACTCTCAGAGCAAACATGGCATCTGTAGTGCTCTTTCCCGGCATGAAACCATACTGCTGATCACTAATCATCACATCCCTTCTTAACCTAGCTTCCACTACTCTTTCCCATAACTTCATGCTATGACTAATCAATTTAATCCCTCTGTAGTTACTACAGCTCTGCACATCACCCTTATTCTTAAAAATCGGAACCAAAACACTTTTTCTCCATTCCTCAGGCATCCTCTCACTTTCCAAAATTTCATTAAACAATCTGGTTAAAAACTCCACTGCCATTTCACCTAAACAACTCCATGCTTCCACAGGTATGTCATCTGGACCAACAGCCTTTCCATTCTTTATCCTCTTCATAGCTATCCTTACTTCCTACTTGCTAATCCATTGTACTTCATGATTCACTATCCCCACATCATCCAACCTTCTCTCCCTCTCATCCTCTTCATTCATCAACCCCTTAAAGTACTTCTTCCATCTGTTCAACATACTCTCCTCGCTTGTAAGCATGTTTCCCTCATTATCCTTTATCACCTTTACCTGCTGCACATCTTTCCTAGCTCGGTCCCTCTGTCTAGCCAATCGGTACAGGTCCTTTTCTCCCTCCTTAGTGTCCAACCTTTAATACAACTCTTCATATGTATATATATATATATATATATATATATATATATATATTTGTGTGTGTGTGTGTGTGTGTGTGAATCCACACAATGAAACATACTCTAGCTCCAATGTGTATATGTTTTGATATATATATATATATATATATATATATATATATATATATATATATATGGGAGTCTGGATGACTTCATTGACTGGTGCTAATGCTGGCAGCTGTTCTGCCTGCTTTATTTGGTTGAAAGGAAAGCTGATTGACATTGGTGTGATTTAGTTAGAATACTAGAGCTGAAGGATATACCTTTTCCCTATATTCTGCGTTCTAAGAGTTGATATATTTAAGTAGCAGGGGCTGTGCAGGACACATTATTTCTGCTTTGCATACCCTGAGGTTGTTTCTTATAGCATGGTCTATAAAAAACAACTCAAATACTCCAGCACATAAAAAAATGCCAAACAGGGATGCGTGCTCGCCGTGCACAATTTACTTCACGCACCACCTTTTCTGTTGTGTGCATGTATGTGTATATATATATATATATATATATATACATACACATATATGGGTCTACTTCATTTTGTTGAAAACTCATTTCACTGAAGATCAGTTTCCTGCGACCATTTCACTGAAAGCTCACTTCACTGAAAAGTCATTTCACTGAAACTCATTTTGTTGAAAATTATATATGGCATTTTCCCCACTGTAGTGCGATCCTGGAGTTAGTATATAAATTAAGGGGGGGCACAGCCCCTCACATTGGGGGGGTGTGGGGGTGTAGCCCCCACATATTGTAAATGTTTTAAAGCATACAGATGGATACTTACAAGTGCAATGAATAACTCTTTCCAGAAGGCAACATATAACAAAACTATGTGGGGGGCTTTGCCCCCCACACCACCCAAAGTGGGAGGATGTGCCCCCGACCACCCTTACTAAATATATATACTAACTCCAGGATCACACTACAGTGGGGAAAATGCCATATATAACTTTCAACGAAATGAGTTTTCAGTGAAGTGAACTTTCAGTGAATTAGTCCCAGTCATTTGAGTTTCAATGAAATGAGTTTTCAACGAAATGAAGTTGACCCATATATATATATATATATATATATATATATATATATATATATATATATATATATATATATACTATATATATACATATATATATATATATATATATATATATTTTTTTTTTTTTTAAGAGAAACAGTTATTTCTGGAGAAATGTGTTAGTAATATTTTGTACAGTTTATATATGTATAACATTAGTTTCTTATAAAGAAAATGTCCAACAGATGCAAACATAGTACAATACTATATTGCATGATAAAAGTTATCCAGTTCCCCTAAAGCATTTAAATGAATGCGGTCTTAGTACTTTTTAAAGATTCTTTCTAAAAGAAAAGTATTATTTTTCTTTCTTCAGTGCTTTAGGTGAACTGCTCCGGTTTGTTGATACAATTTTACAAAAGCTTTTTTCACCTCCTATTTTTTTGAATTGAGGTCTCTGTAATGTAACAGTGCCATCTCTCTGCTTCTGCAGAAGTCATGAGGAGACATTTAGTAAGTAATGTATTAGTGGGGGAGGGGAAGTAACTGCCATAGATTCAACATAAATGTGAAGGTGGTTACAAGTAATGTAGCTTTTGTATTTCAGGGAATCAATTGGCTTTCTTTTGAGTTGTGCAGTGATGATACCCATGTTGTGACAAGTAATAAAATGGCATATTGTATTTATAACTCTTTGTAGTTGTAGTGTTATATGCTGAGTTTAAAGTAGTTAGAAGAAGACCATATTCAAGTCTAGGGATTAAAACTCTTTTAGACAGGGCTGAATGTGTTTCATGGGTAAAACAGTTTGAAGCTAAATAGCAGGCTTTAAATTGCATCTGGACTTCTTCAATTAGACATTCAGTATGCAGCATCATGTTAATGGATAGGTCAAGGAGCAGACCTAGATATGAGGAGGCTTGCAGTTTTTGGTAGTGTTTAAATGAAGTTCATTTTTGATAACACTTGTACAGATAAGACTGGACGGCCACGGTGGTGCAGCGGTTAGCATTGCCGCCTCACAGCAAGAGGTTCTCTTGTTCGATCCTCGGCTGGGGTGCCTTCTGTGCGGAGTCTGCATGTCCTCCCTGTGGTCGTGTGGGTTTCCTCTGGGTGCTCCGGTTTCCTCCCACATCCCAAAGACATGCTGTAGGTGGATTGGACACTATAAATTGGCCCTAGGTGTGAGTGTGTGCATGTGTGTGTACCTTCTGTGGAAGGTTGGGTGCCAGGTTGGCAACTCGACACCGTAAAACTCCACTGCCAATTATGAGCGGACGGGCGATCCACTGTGGTGACCCCTAACCAGGAAAGCCGAAAGAAGAAGAAGAAGATAGGACTGGAGTCATTTTGAAGTCTATCTTGTGTTACAGTTAGTGTCAGGACCTCGTCGTGCAGTATCAATACTCATCAATAGATCTATTAGGGAAGCCACCATACCCGACATTGGGAAAACTTCCTATGTCATACCACTCCACAAGTGAGGTAATTCCACCAACCCATCCAACAACAGGCCCATAGCTATACTCTCCCCCTCTCTAAAATTCTAGACAAAATGCATACATACCCAACTTCTCAAATATCTCATCCAGGAAAACCATCTGATACCCACCCAACACGGATTCTAACCAAATCATAGCACTTCAACTGCTCTTCTTTCTTTCATTAACATCATAGCTGATACCCAGGATAAGAATAAACTTGTATCATGTCTCTTTTTAGACTTTTCAAAAGCATTTTACACAGTCTCCCACTCTAACTTCCAACCAAACTTGCCAACCTTAATCTCTCAACCTCTGCCCTTGAATGGTTCTCCAGTTACATCTCAAATAGAATACAGTCAGTAAGATGGCACTCCTCCTGCTCCCTTTTCCTCCCCATTCATACAGGCGTTCCTCAGGGCTCCATCCTGGGACCCCTTCTTTTCAATATTTTCACCAATGATCTCTACACCTCCTGCCCTCACTCCTCTCTTATACAGTATGCAGATGACTCAGCTCTCATTTCCTCTGTTGAAAGTATCTCTCAACTTCACACTCTTACCCAAGACTCGCTTATCTCTGTTGAAACATGGCTCACTGAAAACCAGCTCATTCTTAATCCTAAAAAACTAAACTCTTACTCTTTCTTCCAGAATCCTTCTCTCACCTCAAACCCACCTTCTCCGTCTATTCCTTAAATAACACCACTATAAATGTTGAACCTCACACTAAGCTACTCGGTATGACAATAAATGATGAGCTAAAACTCAACCTCCACATCCAACAGTCTATAAAAAAAAAACAACCAAAACCTCGGTCTCCTATATCAAAATAGTAAATACCTAACAAAAGAATCTAGAATATCCCTGGCCCAATCTTACTTACTCCTGAGTCTACTATATGCTGCCCCAACCCTTAACAACCTTCAGTCCTCATTAACCACTAAGCTTGAACAAACATACCATAAAATTGCCAGATTCACAGCAAACCTACCACATACATCTCACCACTGCCTGGCTCTGAAACACCTACATTGGCTTGAATTCCCCCACCTACTTCAGCTCCACCAACTCCATACTACTCACTTTCTACTCAACAAACCCAATTCCTGCCCCTCACTAACTAACCTTGTATCTTACTACACACCCACACGCCCTCTCCAAAGCACCAACCAACATTTTCTCCAAGTATACAAATCCAATAAATTTATAGGAAAATTAATTCATAAATACTCAGTATCTCAAAAATGGAACAAACTCCCACCCACTTTAAGAAAGATTACTCACACCAACTCTTTCAAAAAAAAAAAAAAAACTAAAAAAACTATCTAGCTTACCTTTGGATCTGTCCTTGCCATGCCCCTACTTGAAACCCTAACCCCATCCCTCTACCTCCCTCTCTCCCAACCACCTCAAACTGATCCTCACATAAGTGTCTGCCTTAATGACTAAATAGATGGTTACACTATAATTGAGAGCTTTGGCTTAACTTTGTTATGTTCATCTTCTACTCTTCGTGTATATATATATATATATATATGGGTCTACTATATAAGTTCGAAAATACACTTCTTCGAACTCACACAGTAGACCCTGGGTTACACGAAAGTGCACTTAATTGAAAGTGCACTTTTGCAAAACCCACTTCAGCGAACAGGCTACTACTGACTTTAGTGCAGTAGTTACGGACCTTAGGGTTGGGGCGCGGGTCATGGTAAGGGGATAACTAGTAGGGCTATCCCCTTACCATGACCCATGCCCTAACCCTAAGGTCCGTGACTACCGCACCACAGTGGAGGACAGGCTATCCTCCACTGTGGTGTGGTAGTCACGGACCTTAGGGTTAGGACGTGGGTCATGGTAAGGGGATAGCCTTACTAGCTATCCCCTTACCATGACCCATGCCCTAACCCTAAGGTCCGTAACTACCACACCACAGTGGAGGACATAGCATGTTTTCCTGCTGTCCTCCACTGTGGTGCGATCCGTTTGTAGAAGCTTTCGAATAAGTGCAGTTTCGCATAACTGAGCGGTCTACTGCTCTTTTTCGAATACATGGTATTCGGTGAAAAGCAGTAGACCCATATATATATATATATATATATATATATATATATATATATATATATATATATCTTTTTGTTCTTTCGGCTGCTCCCGTTAGGGGTCGCCACAGCAGATCAACTGTTTCCATTTCTAAGATATATATATATATATATATATATATATATATATATATATATATATATATATATATTTAGAACTATATGTTTTGCTACAATTTCTCAATTAAGAACATTTTATATTGTGTTCTCTGCTTATTCCCATTGTTATTACCTCCTGAATTTTGCTGTGTAAAAAAAATTCATTTTTAGTGTTATCATGTTTTTGATCATGTTCTTGCTTGATTTAATCTCTTTGTATAAACTACCTGGAGCTTTTTTCCTTGCGTCTCCAATGAAAATGAGCGATTTTACTCAGTTGGACCAACCCGGTTAACAAATGTCAAATAAATAAATAAAATAAATAAATAAATATTGTCAAGAGAAGGTGGTATAATTAGGAGAAATTCCAGTGATGATGTTGTCACTAAAGAGTGAGAAAAGTATGGGCCTTAAAATTCAACCTTAGCGATCTCCAAAGGTGAGTACACCCTGATTATGGAAAGCTGATCACCATTCAGGAGGGAGGGGGCTCATTTCTAATTTATGGCAAGATGCCATGGTAGATAAAACTGCTGACAGAAGGAGATTTACTGGTCTACCTACCCTACCAGATTGTTGCACCTATCACATCTCAGCTAGATTACTTACTCTTGTTACACTAACTGTGACATATTTTCTTAAATGTCTGCATTGATTTGCCTTTCAGCACCCTTGTTTTGGCTTCATTCCAGTCATCAGCCAACCTTTCTATGATACGGTATTTCTTCATGTTCAAACTGACTTCCTATTCTTGTTCTTGCTTTTAAGTCTGAATCCTCTACAGGTCTCGAGTAGTTCTGGGAGTCCAAATTAAGTCCCATTCTTTTCTCTTCTTTCCCATAATCCCATCTGATCTGTCTAAATTAATTTATTCATTCATTCATTCTGTCAGCCAGTCATTCAGTAAGTCAGTCATTTTCAGATATTTGCTTTTTCTACTCCAGGACTGCAGGTGAGCTGGAGCTAGTCCTGGCACACAGTGGATGCAAGGAAGAGAAACTAATCCTGGATAGGATACCAGTCTATCACAAGGCTCATACACGAGCACAGATTCACAAACAGCACTCACACATTTTGGCTAGTTAGAGAGAGCACAAGTTCACTTTTGTGCCCTGTGTCCAAATGGAGCTTCTCCAGGTAGATTCATCTTGGTTTACCAGTCATTATGTCTCCAAACTCCTGTAGTACTACCCAGATTTCCTGAACCTGGAGAGGAGATAACTGCTGTAAAAGGGCTACCTTGTCCACTGAACTGCCAGACTGACTTGATCTTGGCTAGCTATTTCCTTTAAGAATCTTCTAATTATACTTTTACGGTTCTTTAGCTTTCTGGCCTAAAAATAGTCGCAGATCCTTTAATCAAAATGCAGAAAAATTGCAGTCTCTAGTTCTCAAACATGTTTTACATTACACATCCTGTGTATAATTGCTATATTTCACAAAAGAGTACAGTTACAAACTTCGGTTACAAATTCCATATACTTTTCATATGTAGCATAGAAAAAGGTCACAAGTTCACATATTATTCCATGCCAATGAAAAGCATACATGATGCAAATGAAATCACAGTTTTTAATTTATCTGTTACAGGTTTTACAAGGCTTAAATGTGACTCACATATCTGTAACATTTTGACTCAGAAAACAGTGGGATATTTTTGCTCAAACATCAAATGTGGTCATCGTGTCCTATGAAAAATTTCAGTAAAGCATATTACACTAAAAAACAACACAACAACATCCTACTACTTGAAACACTGGATAAAGTGAAAAGATCAAGGAACCAGTAAAGGAAGATGAAGAGATGGTAAGAGCTATGACTGCCTGTCAGGAACATTATGGTAAACAGCAGTCAAGGCAGTTGTGAGCATTCTTTGACTGAGCTAAGCTTTACCTGACATATAAGTCCAGCTGGAGACAGTCTAAAAAGAGACAGCCTAGTCTGGAATGGACAAGATGTAAGGAATAGCCTTACTTGGTGGGTTATCTGACCGACCTGATAACTGCAACAAAGAAAGGATGTTTTCATATCCTTCCCATTAGCAATATACTCCAAGGGGTAATAAGGCAAATGAACATTCTGAGTGAAACATTAATTCCTGGGCAATGAATGTTAGGAAAAGCAAAACCTAGTAACGGCCAGTTCAAATGATGCACCTACAGCATTTTAGGTTGCCCTAAGCTAATGGGAACCCATATAAGGCAAATTACTGAGCTCTTTGCTTGGTAGGCCAGATGGACAAGGACTGTATCAAATCCCCTGCTCTGTTCACAAGGCAGTCAGATGCTGAAGCACATATGTAAGTTAAATTTATGGGACAAATCCTCAAGTTAAAAGGCAAATATGTCTATTTGTTAAATAAAAGTACAGAGGGACAGACTGGATATGCTGGCCATAAAAGGTTTACCCAAACAGCCCTGATACAGCTAATTAGCTTTGTGATACATCACAAAGATCACATTCAGTTATCTTCAAATGACCATGGTCACATTTGCATTGTCATTTACAAAAAAGAGAGTTCCAGTAAGAAAAAGTAAAAAAAAAAAAAAAAAGCGTATCATTAGCTAGTGGTGCTAAAGTCTCTGTTGTACTAGCCAGAGATCTTAGCTTCCTTAACATGATGCATACTCACATGACAGCAGTATTATTTTAGAAGATCTGGGGATAGTTATGAAGATTGTTTACTTACTTGAAAGGACTACAGTTCATGAGCAAAGCACATATGTCATCTTCACCCCTTCTAACAGACCCTTTTTATCACTAGATAAAATGATGTCTGAATACTTATGTTTCTCTTTATCTGGATGATTAAAGAAAGGGAATTTCATACCAAGTTCTGGAGTAGGTATTTTGAAGACTGGAGATTCCTCAGACCAGGCATCACTGATTTATAAGAAGGCAGTACTGGTGGCTACAAAACCAGATGATGAGAAGACCAAACTATGCATGTTTAAAAATGACACTCATATATGTCTAATTGACTAATTTAAGAGACTGATATTTCTGGTGTAGGCAATGGACACAGAAGGGGGTGCCTTGAGACAGAACTGGCCAGTTCCATCTGAAGGAAATATAAAAGTTATAAACGTAGTGATTTGAATAGTGTGGGCTAAAGGACAGCTAGAAACTAAATTGTTATGTACCTGTTCTACAATTAAGAATTAAAACTAAGGGCAGAAAGTTAACACTGATAATCATGTAGAAGTGGAACTGTAAAACCAAATTCACTAGTGCAGGAGGTCTTTTTGCAGATAATGATGTCTGGGAATGAGATGTGCATTGGATACCAATGATCGTTTTCAGGAATAGGTTCAAGGAATAGTCCATCAAATCCTAAAAGACAATAAAGATAAACTGGATTTGTTAGACACACACACACACACACACACACACATATATTATATATATATATATATATATATATATATATATATACACATATAGGTTCATAGGTTCATAGGTAGGTACTAGGCCCAAGGGCCTACATAAGCCTAGTCAACCAGGTTCCCTGGCTTACGCCACCCAATAAAGTTATTTTTCTGTGCCACTGTCAAGCAGACACAGAAGTGATCCCCGGGGTGTATTTCCTATTTCCCATCCACTCATCAAGATTTTTCTTGAAGAGTGCTAATGAAGAACTTTGCTTGACATAGATGGGTAGCCTGTTCCAGAGTATGGGAAGTCTCTGGGACAGGAATCTATACCTCCAGCATGTCCTGTTTATTGTAGTGATAAGGTTTAGGTCCCTAGAGAATGTAGCTTGGAGGGATTGGGATTTCTTTAGGTGTAGCATGTCCAACAGCTCTGGGTTTGACATAGCTTTATATGTTAGGCAGTGATCACCTCAGAGTAGGCGATATGCTACGGAGTAAAGCTGGAGTTTTTTGAGACGGTCAATGTAGGGCATTTGTTTGAGGCCAGTAATCCTCTTTCTGAGGTACTTCTGTGGCCATTCCAGCTGCTGCAGATGTCTTGTGAGATACATTCCAAAAGGGGCGTTGTACTCTATCATGGATCTAATGAGTGTCAAGTAGAGGGGAACAATGACCTCTTTTTTCCTGGATGAGAACCCTTTTATGATGAGGTGTGCCACATAGAAGGACTTCCTGACTACTGTGACAATGTGACTATCAAAGGAGAGACTACTGTCCACCTGGTTCCCAAGGTCTCTTATCACACATTCGGTGTTAAGTAGATTGCTGCCTATGTGGTAGTTCATGGGGACAGAGTTTTTACCAAAGGGGATGACACTGCACTTTTTGGCATTGAGCTTGAGGCCATGGCTCTGACACCAGGTATCTGTCTCACCGAGGCCCTTCTGTAGGATGTCCACATCATTTGGAGACTTGACTATGACTCCTAGTTTGCAGTCATCTGCGAACTTCATTAGCCAGAGGCCTTCTGTGTTAGCCTGTACTTCAATGAATATATATATATATGGTTCCCCTGCATTTTGTCGAATGCTATTTTTTGACAAACACAACACTGAGGCATAATGTCAATGATACAGATAGCCAAGTGTTGGAAATGTCGATGGTGTCTAATGATGAGACAAGTAAGTGGGGCTAGAGGAGTGAGAGTGTTTCTGTGTATTTATGTGAGTTAGGTTTAGGGTCGGGGATGAGTGAAGGATAGGTGTTGTATGCTTGTGTGTGAGTTTGTGTATTTTAGAGTTAGGGTCAGGGTTAGGTTAGAATGTAGATGCAGTGCTGGTTGTGTGTACTTGTGAATTTTTGTGTACCTGAAGGTCCCTTGTGTATTGGCACAGCTCCCCTGCTCTCTTTAGTAATGAGTGCTAACCCTAACCCTAACACTGCCCCTCTCCTGAACCCTAACCCTACACCTTACCTTCAAAAACCCCTTCCCATAACACTGCCACTATTCAGACAAATTTGAGGCTAGAGTTATGGGGGTTTACTATTAATATCAGGAAAGGAAATAGTTTTCCTTTCTCAATATTATTTCATTCAATATTTCTTGAGTTCGGTATTAATAGGATCATAGGAAGTTACTAGGTTAATAGCCCTAGGGCCCTTACAAGCCTAACCAAGTTCTACCCTTATTTCCACAATCAGCACCTAATGCCCCTGACCAAGAGGGACACAGGTGAAACCCCCGGTGAATTTATGGTTACCCAGCCAATCATCCAGATTGCGTTTGAAGAGGCCCAATGAGGTGCTGTTTGACATGAAGTGGAAGTCTGTTCCAAAGGTGTGGTAACTTCTGAGAGACAAATCTGTCCCTTCAGCTGGTTCTATTAATATCACATACCAGGTTAAGGTCTTTAGAGTGAGTAAACCGTGTACCATTTCACTTGTGGATATGCAGCATTTCCAATAAAACAGGGTCAGAGATTGCTTTATATGCAAAGCAGAGCTCGCCTCTGCGTAGTCTGTATGAAACAGAATAAAGTGACAGTGATTTCTGAAAATCCACATAGGACAGATGGTGAAGACCTTGAATTTTCCTTGTGAGGAACCTTTGTGGTCTCTCCAATCGCTACAGTTGCTTGGAAAGGTACATACCAAAAGGGGGGTTGTACTCAATTATTGGCCTGATGAGGGAAGAGTACAGGGAGATTATAACTTTTTTTTTTCTGGATACAATGCCCTTACTTATGAGATGAACACTACAGAATGCTCTTCTTACCACTGTGGAAACATGGGGATCAAAGGTAAGGTTGCTGTCAACCTGTGTTCCCAGGTCTCTCACCACTGAGTATATACGTAGGGTGTTGCTATTGAAGTGATAGTTAGCAGGAACATCACTCTTACCGAAAGAGATGAGAATACATTTTTTTGCATTGAGTTTAAGGCCATGACTTTGACAGCAATCATTTGTTTGTGTAAGACCTTCTTGTAGGATATTGACATCATATGGAGACTCTGTGACCATGCCCAGTTTCAGTCATCAGCAAACTTTGTCAGCCACAGATCTTTAGTTTTTGCTTGTACTTCGGAGGAATAGATTCCAAACTATAGAGGTCTCAGGACTGATCCCTGTGGAACACCACTGGATACAGGTCTGCTGTTGGAGGTGGGTTCCCCTATTTTGACTATTTGAGTTATATCAATGAGCCATTTAGTGACCCATCTAACAATATACGGGTTGATATCTAGCTGGGTGAGTTTCTCAATTATGCCTAAGTGAGGGATTTCCCCTCATCCAGGGCCTTGGTGACTGTCTCAAAGAAGTCCACCATGTTTAACAGGCATGATCTCCCTTTGAAAAATCCAAACTGAGTAGGGTCAAGTGTTTGGAGATTACCTATATCTTTGTTGATAAGGTCCATGATGATTCGCTCCATGTTCTTGCAGATAAGGTTAGTCAGGCTAAATAGGATTATAGCTCCTGGGGTCAGTGGAAGCACCACCTTTGTGCAAGGGAATAATGGTGGCCATTTTCCATTCAGCTAGGATTAAGCCTGTGTTTAGACTATAACTGAAAAGAGTACCCAACAGTGTTGCTAATTCTTGTTGGAGCCCATGTAGGATGCAGCCTGGGATGGTATCAGGTCCCATAGATGCTGTATTTTTGGCGTTAGAGAGGGCATTTACGACTTGCTCTTTAGAGGTACAAGGTAGGGGGCATGTGGTAGGGATTGTGACAACCGTGCCCTGGCCCAGCAATCAAGGAGCCTCAATCCTCACCACTTACACCAGGGAGGGCATCTCATATAAGAGGAAAGGATAATCAATACACACAGTAAAATACAATTTCCCTTAAGTGCACACAGAGATCACAGTCATTCTGGGGCTGGTTGCTCCCTTGCTCTCCAGGTCCCCAATAAGACCCCCCACTGGCACAGCTATAGGGTCCAGATCTCAGCCTAGCTGGCAAGCTAACCTCCAGTACCCTCTCTGTCCCACCAGTGCTTCGTGTCCCTCCCAGGTAGCTGACACACCACACACATTTTGAGATAAGCATTTATACAACTTCACAGACACTCCTGGGAAAGGCTGACACAGATACTCCAGCTGTCCCCCTTTACCCTGACTATACGGTAGTAATTTCTGCCACCACCAGCTAATACTTATCAGCTACCCAAAGACCCTTAAAAGGGTGTCCAATTATTACTGTGCAATATTATTATTCAATTGATAATGTGACTATTTAGTCTAAGGCTTATTAGAGTGACTTATTACAATAAACTCTATAAATATGCAATGTACTCTAAAGCTTACTTATCTCTACACAAACCAGCCACAGGTAAAGGTTTTTAAAATATTTAATAATAAATAATTAAAACACAAGACAATACTACTACACCACAGTGATATCTAATAGCTCAGAGATCACACAGAAACATAAAACAATACAGTAGGAAAATTCTGATATAACAGAAAAACACTTGTCTAACTTTCTTCTAAGTTCCTAGCTATTACTACAAGAAAACATATTTCTAAGACACTACTTACATAAGGCAACAAGCAGGGTGCTGATAAGTGAGATATCAAGATCAAAATGTTCTCAGTCTCTCTCTGAACAATAGTTTTTAAACTCACTAACAAACATCTTTGCTAGGCCCTCCCAAATTACATCATTTTGACACTTAGGTTTTCCCAGTATACACATTACATCATTTTGACACTTAGTCTGGAGTTCCCAGGCCAACAAACTGCATTATTTAGCAATCTAACACCTGCTCAGGAAGCTACAACAATAAAAGACATTTCACATGTACACTCTAGTAATTATTCCTTAAGTTAAGACAATAGAAAGAATGTGTTCAGCCAGTCGCTTTGGCACCACTATTTAGATCATTTTACTTCAAAGAACATTTGAAATGCTTGGCTTAGTTTTCCTTACAGCAGATGGCAATGTTGCTACAATCCTGAAGTTCACATTTTACAGTGTTTTCCTTCATTTAAGAACACAAGCCTGTATTTTACATTTATATATACAAATGATAGAATTATGTATCAAATTCTATTTGACTAGGCTGGCAGCCTTCACCCATCTTCCCCCAATCTTCACAGGGATGTCATGGGGTATGTGTGGTGGGGACAGGGGAGTGAAGTTTTCACAAAACCTGTCAGCCAACAGGTTAGCTATGTCCAGAGGCTCAGTATATGTGGTATCATTAACTACCAGTTTGAACATATTGCGTATGTTTGACCATTTGCTGTCAGTGTTTTTAATTCGATAGTAAAATAGTTCAATCATACACAATAGAACTATATCTATATATTTATATATGACATCTTAAAACGTGTTCTCTATTACTACACAATGGAATGCACATTAAGAGAATGAAAGTAAAGGAAGAATGCAATGACAGGCATGTCTGTCTGTGCACATGCATGTGTAAGTGTGTGTGTGTGTGTGTGTGTGTGTGTGTGTGTGTGTGTGTGTGTGTGTGTGTGTCTGTGTGTGTGTGTGTGTGTGTGTGTGTGTGTGTGTGTGTGTGTGTGTGTGTGTGTGTGTGTGTGTCTGAGTAAGTGCTCATGTGATTACTTTCAGCAGCATATGACTTATTAAAAATAAAATCAGTTCTTGAGGAATTTAAGCTCTTTTTTTGGATTAGAAAGTACTACCTGAATTTGTATAAAAGCTGCAGGATAAGATACAGAGCTAGTAAAATGATATATTCTTACTACTTGAGTCTAAGGCTCAGTCACAGAAGTTTCCATTTTCAGTAATGTAGTCTCAATCTGTCTTTGTCTTTTATTTTCAGAGTCAGACAAGCACACTTGGATGAGAGCCAAGTAGCTGTAATGCTGTCAGATAGCAGTTGTTTTGTTTTTTAGTGTCAGAGGAAACTTCACTAAGTACTATTTTAAGTAACAGGGATTCATAATATCCCCCTTATACCTTAAGGAATGTAAATTTCTGTGGAAGAAGGAAGTAATTAATGTTTAACAGACTCTGTCAGAGCAGCGTATGACTAAGTGAAGCAAATATTAAAGCTTGCAGGATATTTTTGAAATTCCAGCACAGATATAATTTCTTTATTCATACTGACTGACTGACATAGTCACAACACTCAGACACACACACACACACACACACACACACACACACACACACACACACACACACACACACACACACACACGTGTGCATACACCCTGTTAACAAAACGTCCTCCATTCAAACACATACTTCTGTCAATCAGTCTCTCTCTGTCTCTCTCAGAGAGACAGAGCGAGAGAGAGAGAAACGCCCACACACACGCACACACACACACACACACACACACACACACACACACACACAGGCAAGCACACACTCACACATGTTGGGTGTGTTGGTTTACTGTTTCATATACGGTAGCTTCCTGGGTCTTATAGACAATGGGTGCATAATTTGAATGGTCCATAGTCCCTGTAAGCGTAACAGGAAATGATTATTGCTCTACTAAACAAGTTTGCTGAAAAGTATCAGTCACAAATATTTAAGTAAACTGATACAACAGTTTAGTACACAAAGTATTTAAAAACTATCCCAAAATAAAATAATCTGCTTTGTGATATAATATAGGTCATAGCTCTTAACCTCTTACAGTAAGAAATCTGAACAATGCTATAAATAATGAGGGACAAAGGCACAAAAATAGGAGCAAGTTTTAAATATTGCTCTTACAAACTTAAAAAGTTGATAGAATAATAGGTTTTGCAGTAGCATGAATTTTCTGAAGGGTATGAAATCTGAATCTCAAATGTCTGTCATTATTTTCTGAATTCAGTGCTCAATAATTTGTCAGTGATTTGCCAAAAACCCACAATTTTATGAGAAACAGACCAACATTTTGAAGCAAAAATCTGCACAGTTGAAAGGTATGAATGGGGTGAAGATTAGGTGCATGATTTTAAGGTACCATTTCCTTTTAGTGACATAGTGGTGTTCATTTAAATTTCACTACATATTATTAAACAGCAGCACTAGAATCAAGAGTGCTTTGTATATTTTTATTTTCATGTCCTGTTTGAAAGCACCATTTGGCAGAAAACCTCCCATGTTTACTGTGTACAATACAATATATTATTATTTTCTGTAAGCATAATAGTAAAGAGTACTGAACTTTAAGTAAGTGTCACACTGATTGATTATAAACAACTGATTATTGGGATTATTACAACAACACACCATACAGCAGCTAATATAATGGAAGTGAAGTAAATACTTAGTTGTAAGTATAACACAGAAGTATAGTTTAGCCATGACATGTCATTTCATATCACAAGTCATGGGGAAAGAGTGTATCAGTATGTTTTTCTGTTAATATTTAGTAGTATGTATGTGTTTAAAATGTTTGCCACGGTGGTGCAGCGGTTAGCGCTGTCGCCTCACAGCAAGAGGTTCTCCCGTTCGATTCTCGGCTGGACCTCCTTCTGTGTGGAGTCTGCATGGCCTCCCCGCGGTCAAGTGACACTAAAGACATGCAGGTAGGTGCGAGCATGAATGTGCGTGCCTTCGTTGAAGGCTGGGTGTCGGGCTGGCAACTTGGCACCGTAAAAATCCACTGCCAATCATGAGCGGACTGGAGTTCTGCTGTGGCGACCCCTAACTGGGAAAAGCCAAAAGACTTACGTATGTGTTTAAAATGTAAATAATCTCTATTTTATCACAGTCTTCTCACAAAGAAGCAAAACTAAGGCACACTTTCGTCTTTTTTTTCTCTTATGTCACTCAGTGTTATTTCATGGTTTTGTGGGGGTATACTACAAGGCTTGAAAATCAGAAAAGCCATAAGCCAGTGAATATGCAAACAGCATGATACTTAGGTTCCAGCTTTTTGTAGAAATGCTACTGATTTTCAAGAATACTTGCTTTAAAATTTCAGTGTCTAGAAGCTGAGAGCATATTATTTGGACTGGCTAGTTTTATTGCAAGATCAGTATGCTAAAATGAGATGAAGCTTAGCTAAAAACTATGAACATTCAAACCCAAAACACTATTTCAGTGAATGCAGCCTACTCTTGCCCCAGGATTCATGAAGCTTGCGCCAGGCGCAGGCGTAGCGTAGGCGGTATAACGCCAAATATGGCCGTCGAGCGATTCAGGTACGATCCAATTCCACGTGCACTACCGGCGTACACCAGATCTGCGCAGCCCTCGGCTTAGGTATGCTAATCACCTCATGTGCAGTGCCGCACCATGAAAATGAAGGTACATAGCGATACATGAAGTGGTGCAGGCATAGCGTAAGCCCACAGAAATGTAAACCAAAAAACACGGTTTACATTTTTCCAAACAGAACATTGGAGCTATGAAAGCGGACCAGACTCATGTATTACAAAGTTAACATGCCTACAGTTAGTGCTACCGCTGAACCCACCTTGGCTCATTCTGCTTCCATTACAGCTAGCAGTATGGTTATCACAGCACCAGTGCCTTTTAATTCTGTCTCTACTTTTGTTGATGAAGTAAGCTTGGACAACAATACTCCGCCTCCAAATCAACAGGCAGCTAAGATGTTTTTGTTAGCAGGTGCTAAACCGAAGGATATGTCCTCTGCAAGTAACCATTTTTTACCCTTTCCGGTCAAGCAACAGCCAGGATGGCGAGGCCGGTCAAGCAGCAGAGGACCAAGGAAAAGAAAGGGATCAGTAGAAAATTATCCCAATACCAGGAAACAAAGAATTTGAATTCAATAACCCACCACCAAGAAAAGAACAGACTGAGTTCTCTTGTATGCAATATTTCTACTTATACCTTGTCTGAGTCAGATCTCTCCCTCCTAGAGAAAGGACTGAACTTTATTCCTTCACAAGTCAGTTATATAAGTGACATTCTAATAGATCTGAGGCTGTTTTGCCGCAATGTCTCTTTGAAGATTTTGTTCAAAGATAGTAATGTTCTGGATACTAACATTTTAAAAAGTTTTTTCAGAGTTAAAAGTAGTTTCACTCCTATGATGCCACACAATGTGGAGAGTTTTATGAAGATGTGTGAGAATGACTTTTATGAATGGTTTAGGCGAACTAAGAAAAGATGTTGTTTCTATAATATCAGTAGAGCCGAACAAAGTTCCATTCAATCTCTGAAGAATAATGAACATATTATTGTTAAACCAGCTGACAAGGGAGGAGCAGTGGTTATTATGAATTCTTCAGAATATTTTACCACTATGAATAATATGTTGTCAGATGATAAAGTATACGAAATCATTTCTAGAGAAAAGGTTAGAAAAATTGTGAAGTTGGTGCATGACAGTCTATATGATCTTTTGATGTGTGGCCAGATTAGCTGTGAGTTGTATGAATACTTTTTTATAGAGTTTCCCACCCTTCCTATTATCAAGGGACTACCCAAAATCCACAAAGGTGTCAAACCAGTACCAATGAGACCCATAGTCTCAGGTGAACGGTGGATAACCTCCACCATTTCTTCCTTTGTGGAAGGGCTATTGCGACCTTTGGTGGATGACATTCCAGTTATTCTGAAAGACTCTTATCAGCTTATTGAGTTTCTTAAAGATTTTGTGTTGGATGAGAGGGGGGCAACTACATTACTAGTGACCATGGACGTCAAGAACCTCTTTACCAGTATCCCCAATGATTTGGGACTGCAGGCTATCAGAGAGATTCTTGTTAGTAACTCAGGTTATAGCAGTAGCAGGCAGATTTTGCTCAACTGTCTGCTTGAAATGATACTTGACAATAATGTATTTTTGTTTCAGGATCAGCTATACCTTCAGAAATGGGGAGTTGCCATGGGCACTCCTGTCTTGAATAGTTACGCTAACCTTGTGGTCCACCATTGGGAATTGAATCATCTGTTTAAGCATATAGATTACAGCAAGGTTAGATTGTATAAGAGGTTTGTTGATGACGTCCTCTTTGTGTGGGAGGGGACTAGAGCAGAATTTCTTAATTTCATTACAGAACTAGAAATGACATCTACTTTTTTAAGATTTACAGCTGAAGTTTCTCCAGTTCAAGCACATTTTTTAGATCTGAAGTTGGAATTTAATGCCAACAAGATTGTCACCTCTTTATATAGGAAATCTACCTGGAGGAACACTCTGTTACGATTTGAGAGTATGCATCCCAGGTTTACCTTTAGAGGGATAGTCCTAAGTCAGATGTACAGAATTTGTAGAATCTGTAGTGATAAGAATGACATGTTCTTAGAATTGAATACACTTGAAGGCTTGTTCAAAGAAAGAGGATATCCCCCCAAGTTAATAGATGATTGTAAGCAGGAATTTATCATGAAGGTATTCAATAGGACAGATGGTTTTGCTTCTGCAAGGAGATGTCTTCCGTTCCATACATTGAATGACAACAGGCACACTGATAGGGTTACCTATGTCACTAAGTACACCAGTGACGTTGCTGAACATAACAAAATTATTAGCAGAAACTGGAACATTTTGGTCACAGATCCACTCACTAGGAAAATTGTGGGGGACTATCCGAGGTTCAGCTATAAAACATGCCATAACTTAAAGCAAACCTTATGTCTAGAGCAGAGCTTTCCGTCAAATGGCTACTCTAGTGATCCATATGGGACTTTTCCCTGTGGACACTGTCACGTGTCCACATATATCTAAAAATGTTTGTTTTTCACATCCAGATGGTTCCTTTACGTTCACACCCAGATTTCACAGTGATTGTAACAGCACCAATCTTATTTATCTGGCCACATGTGACTCCTGTGGAGCCTTCTATGTAGGCCTCACGAAGAGAAGACTTCGTGATAGGGTCTACAATCATTGCTATGACATTAGGAAAGGTAATGAAAGCAATGCTCTGGCCAAGCATATTTTGGAACATAATGCACACAGTTTCAGTTTTCTGGTTCTGGAGTTGTTGGCAGTTAACAGTAGGGAAGGAGATAATATGAACCAACTGGCTGTTAGGGAACTCAAGTGGATTTTTATCTTGAAAGCGCATATATACCCAGGCATTAATCAATACGTATCAGTTAAACCTGTTCTTAATAGCAGGAAGTTGTGTAATAGACGCACATGTCTTGATGTTTGGTTTGTGTACTGTTTATGTCTTCCAGACCTGTTTTTATGCCTGATTTCCCATTAGTCTCACTCCATCCAGACCTGGTTATATAGAGTTCTTCTATTTATAAGTGGACTGTGTTTTTGCCTCACAGTCACTCTCCTTTATTTATTATGCCTTATGCTTGGCCTCCATAGGTACAATGCTAGTCTGTTATAGACTAATCTTTTGGTGTGCTTTCAGATATTCAAATTTGCATACTAGTATTATGGTTTGCACACAATACAAGGGGATTTTGTGGTCTGATACTATGGGCATTGATATGCCAAAGAGTGGTTTTTTGAAATTCACTTTGGTTTCATCCTTTGGTATGCTTGACCAGATACCTTAGTTAGTGCATAATGCATTATTCCTTTTTTAACTTTGTTCAGCACTACTGCACTTTTGGTACCTCGGTTCTTAGTGTATGTTCATTCTCAGGATGAGGATGGACGTTTGTAGTGTTATTACAGCTGTGTCCATCAGCTCCTTAATGCATCATGTTAACTGTTCCTATTTAGTTTCAGCATGTATATTACATGAGGTGTTTTCATCTTTTACCTTGTACTTTATATGTTTAGTTATAGCTAAGTTCTTGGATCCCTGAGTAGTTGCCTGGGTTCTGGCCTTTGACGGACTTTGAATTTGTTGGTTTCTTGCAGAACGGAAGTGGTCTGAACATCTGTTTTGGTTGTTCTTTGAAACTTCCTAGTGCCCGTATTTAGCAGAGGTGAGTGGGTTGCTGTATGTAATCTGATTGTTGTTCTTTATTATATACTTTTTGTACCCCCTGCCTTAGCTTTTAACTGCTGATCTCTTAACATAGGTTTGTAGGTTTTTGATGTTTGATGGGGCTGATTTCTGTCGGAATTGCTTTAACGCAGTTGTTTCACATTGCGATAATAGATGCTTGTCAGATTGCATCTTTTGTATCAGCCAGCCGCAGTTGTCAGTAGGACATTTCTGATTACCGGACTGTTTTCTGTTTTCTTGGTGGTATTAGCAAAGTCTTTTGGACCGGACAGTATTGTGGGTTACCGTCTCATATGTGATCGCTTTTCTTATATGTGACTGTCCTTGATTTAGCTTTGGTGATTATGTGAATGTTGTAAGCATTTTTCATGTGAGTTATGAGGTAAGAATAGGGCACATTTGTAGCTGTGATTACCGCCAGCACTAGTTGGTATTGTTTTGGTGTAGACGTTTGTGAATATGCTATCAGCCACATGAAATTAATGTACGCTCTGCACATTTTAACAGCAACAATACATTGTTGTTTTTTATTCTTGGACTGTCAATTGCCGCATTGTTTGCATTATTTATTAACTTTGCCTGTGTCATAGATTTTTTTCATATCATATCTTTGATGCAAGAGAGCATACAGGGTTTGTTTGTTCACCGGAGTCTATACACAAAGGCATTGAGTATGAGTTTAGTTAGCGACTCCATTAGGAGTCATGGAATACGTCTTAGATGTATTTATAAATAGAAACATGGTATGTTTTTATTTGAAAACACCGTTTTCTGCCTCATGCTTTGTGCTTTGACCATGAATCTGCACAGTTTTTTAGTATTGTAAAATGAGGAGCTTAGTTGGCTTATATAGCCACTTTGATAGGCTTTATTGCTTTGTTTTATTTTTACTTTTGCTTATATAGTTTGTCTTAGGCAATCTTGCCAAAAGATTTTTTAAATGTTCTCCAAATGGTTTTAAATGTTTTTAAACTGTTTTATTTGTTCTTACCTTTCTAGTATTGTCCCTTTAAACAAGGACATGCAGTGAGAGATTGATTGTTAGTAATTATCTAATTAGTGTTTAATTAGTTAGTTTGAGCGCCAAAAATCCTTTGTATAAAAGGTTGTATCTATCAATGTTTCATTACACCTGAAGAAGCGTAGTATAGCTACGTGAAAGCGCTTGTGTGTTTTTGTTCCAAATAAAGAAGCTTCCATTACCAGTGACTATCTCCGTGTGGTGACTCCAGTGGATTTTGTGTTTCAAAGTTAACATATGCCAATGGCTAAATATACAGCCAATGGCATAAGAAAAGATGCAGAACACCTAAAAAACAACATTTAATGTCATGTCCACAGCAACGCAAAGTACAACCGCAGGGCATGTGTGTGCAAATGGGAACACAAAGAAAATATATACAAATGTCATAAAATCGCAATGTAATACAAATCAGGATTTCACCATAATACTCAATGATATGCATGGTACACCACAACCAAGCTGCAAGGGTTGCTAAGGGTCTGTGACATTGTTCGGCGCGGTAACTATGAATTAGTAGTCAATGCCATGCAAATGAGGCAGGTAATACTGAATCGCAAACGTCCCGCCGGATTAAGGATGTACCATACGGCGCAGCGCTACAACACCGAGGAGTGGCTCAGAGGTATACATGTCATCAGCAGTGGGGTGTGCCACCGTAGCTGTAAGAACATTGGAGCAATGCAAATCTGGCCTGGCCGTTGCTAAGCAAAGCCGCAGGACAGGGGTGGGGAGGTAGGTATAGCATCGTTTAGCTGAGAGCACATATGGTGCCCAAAAGCGCATGTGTACGGGGATGAAAACGTGCCCGAAACCCGGTAAGCGGATGCATGCGCCGTGCACCATAGCACAAACAGGAAGGTCAGGGGAAGAAAATAAGGAAATGCCGCAGTAGGGTAATTGGAGTAAAACTGAGCAATTAACACCTATTAACTCACAGCGGGCAATCAACGGCAGCTGACAAGTCTGCTCGCAGAAACCTGCAAAACAGGATAGGGGAGGTGTCGGATTGCAAAGAAAGGAGAACTGTCATAGCAGAGCAAAGCAAACCTGCAGTAGACCGGCAATAGAACACATTGCGCAAGATAAGCCAGGTCTAGGAAAGTACAAATGAAAGCAGGCTGCTGGATACATGCCAGAAAATGGTAAGTGAAATGTGAAGAAATGTAAAGGGAAGGGCAAGAGGTAATCCACAGCAGCCAAATGTAATTCAACACCAAAGGCACCACAATAGTAGTTCCTGTCGTAAAACACATAAGATACCCTGCAGCTACGAGCGTACATATGCACCCTATGACATCATCAGTGTTCACAGCACAATAGTATAAAGTGTGAAAGCACCCCATACACACCTGTGTATTCCCAAACACTGCACCGTAGGTGTAAACATATGGGGAACTTTTAAAATGTACATGTTGTGAGCTGCCATAGCTGTGATTCATCACCATGTGTTAGAGACTGACGGTGTTGTGGAGGATGATGCTGACAACCACCGCAGGCCCTGGAGGAGGAGAAGAGTGTTCAGACCAAGGGTAACCTACCAGGGGCTACATGATCTGGAGACAGAGCATTACAGGGTGGGCAGGGACATCTTAAAGCAAATAGTTGAGCTGTGCCGGCCACGCCTGAGATCCAGAAACAACAGAGGGGAACCCATCCCAGTGGACCCGAAGGTATGTGTAAGCTTGCGAATACTAGCCACAGGTACCTTTCAAAGGCCAACTGGAGATATAATGGGGATCTCACAGGCATCAGCATCCAGGGTACTACACCAGTTCCTGGATGCCATGTTACCACATGCCAATGAGCATATATACTTCCCCCGAATGCAGGAGGAGTTGGCCAGCAATATGTGTCACTTCCACCGTGTGGCACACTACCCGGAGGTACTGGGTGCGATAGACTGCATGCACATACATATCAAGTCACCACCCGGTGAGCATGGTAGGCGCTACATAAACTGCAAGGGATTCCACTCCATCAACTGCCAGGTTGTGTGCAATGCCCAGGGCATTATCATGGATGTGTGTGCTGGCAGCCCTGGAAGCTACCATGACTCCCATATCTGGCATGCCTTACAGCTGTATCAGGTATTTGTCAGGGGGGACATCCCACATGGCCACCTTGTGGGGGATGCTGGCTATGCACTGGAGCCATGGATGATGACTCCCATCAGAAATGCACACACACCCATGCAGGAATGCCATAGTGAGGCACACGCACAAACCAGAATCATCATAGAGCGTGTGTTCGGGATGCTGAAATCACGGTTCCATTGCTTGGACATATCTGGTGGAGCCTTGCAGTACTCTCCAGGCACATGCGCCCACATCTTCATAGTATGTGCCATGCTACATAATATGATCCTGCGGAAACAGCTGCAGCAGGGACAAAATGGTGAAGGCCCTCATAGCCCACCGCAATTGCCAAGGCCATCACAGGCACAGAGGGATTCAGACCACGAACACCCTGTGCCAGCCCCAGTAGGCATACGGAGGTGTGCCCAATATGCCTATGCCTTGGCAAAGAGGGAACGTATAGCACATACTCTAACAGTGTAGGTCCCTACAGACTGACACACCTCTCCACCTGCTCACACAGTAAAATGGATGGCACACACACACGACCACCTGTAAATTGTAATGTATAGGTGGGCTACTGTGTGAATCCTACATAGGCAGCCCTCAACCATTGTACACACAACAGCTATTGGAACAAGGAATGTCAACACCTGAACAGTACACGCGCCTATCAGCATATGTTGGTACTGTATGTATAGGTTCCCAGGTACATCAGTAGGTACACGCCCGATTGTCAGAGGCCATACATCAATCGAGGCAAACAGTGTCTGTTGTCGCCACAACATCGAGTAACCAACTGTCGCTCAGTGGAGCAGAGGCAATTGCAGGATCCCATGTGTGTAATCACTGTTCCCCACACACTCTGCATGGATTCCCTGGTGTGTTAATGAGGGGCTCCACATAATGTAATCATGGATGTTAATGCTAACTCGGAGGTAGATCATTACTGTAGGTGTGGTTATAGCTAGCCGTAGGCATACGGTTATCACCTGTCCCACATTAGGAGGGACAGCCCCTCCCTGGGCAGTTGTGTCCTGACATAAAACATGAAAAAGGACAAATGTCCGAGATTGTAGGACATAATTATGTCCCATATATTATGTAATAGTTGCATTAAATAGTTAAGCCTGTATGTAAGAAACGTAAATGATACATGAAATATGATACGTAGCCAAAGTCCTACAAGAATAAGTATGTATTCAGGATAAAAGTATGTGCTATCCTGTGTACTGACCATGGGTATGTGTCGGCCTGTAAACACCAATGTGTGTCTCGCAAATGTCCCACTATGGCCATTTGAAAAGGTGGCAACCCATGCCAAAGAGATTCAGTTACCAACACAACTGCAATGAGTGCAAATATCTGGGACAGAAATACACGGGACAGCTGTCATTTAGTAACATTCCTTTACATATCGCTGTATTTCCGGAGGTATGGAAGTATCAACCTCACCTGCATACTATATAGAAACCAATTAACAATGGCCCAATGTATATGCCCATAACAAAAGTCTACTAACTGATAGGTCTTTAATTAGGGAAGGAGCCCACATACATATATGCAAGCCCCACAAACCTGTATATGCTACGTACACCCACCTACATCCCCCACACATGAAACTATAGCAATACAGACTGTAATAACAGCAGAAACATCCACTCACTCAATTACATCTGCAGAAGCATTAACATACCTTATGAGAGACACATTTTTAAAGGCGCCATGTGAAATCGTAGCCATTATATAATGGAACAGACAGTGATGTTACAGGTTTTGTTTGCAATAGTCCCTTATCAGATGGTTGAGATGACAGCTACACTCACATGTAGAACCACATACTCTAGCCGTCACACACAATCCATGGGGGACATGAATCCAAAATATCCGTGTCTCTACACATAGCAGTTGCAATTACACACAACAAAACACATACAGGCCGTCTCCCCGAAGGTAGGAATTCAATTATACCCCACTGTTGCCACGTAATTGGTGAATGGAGTAGCTGCACAGTTGATGTGCATGTAATAATTTACTCAGGAACACCAGTTGGCGGCAGGAAACCACATGTTACAGGTATGGACGTATATAAGGATGACTTGCCAGACATTCAAACCGTATGCTCATACCATAGAACTGTTTAAACAGTGTAAGAGAGAGATAGTTACGAAAGTTCAGAACGCTAACAAGGTATGTAGAACACTCAATACGTTAGTGTATGTATAGCCTGTTTTGTATTTAATTAAAAGTGTCCGCAATGCATAAAGTGGGAAAAGGTATTATGTAGTGATGTCTTGCTGAGCATAGTAACGCTTGTAGAAATTGTGTGTCCTGCAATGGGCCACAAGGTAAACCATCACAGACACCACAAGGGATGCTACATGAGGGCTTTAAACAGAACAATTCTATAACACCCGCCGTCAGTGGTAGGGTATGACAACAAGTACGTGCCATAGCAGGGGATAGTATATGTTGATATACTGTCACAGTAGGCATATGTATGGGCATATAACGACAATGACATGCCTAAGGTGGTCCTGCTGTGCAAGTATGCTTTGCATTATGGGATAATATGTAAAATATGTGTAATGTACAGTATTGTAGGTAGATATGTCAGATATTCTACACAGCATAACAGTCATATCATGCATACCAAAGGTATCGTCTATTGGCATGTACAATATACAATAACAGGATACATATGGCTTGTAGTCATGGGACACTGTAACAGCATGATAGCTAATTGAAATGGAAGAGCTACTCAATTAAACATGCACAAAGGACATGTAATAGCTTCACAGGTTCATAGTGGGGTACTATGCTGTCTGGCAAGTCTATGTGTAAGCCCAACTACAGTGTTTACACCAGCGACACCTCTCTAGGGTAGTGTCCTGTCTGTGAACAGCAGAACCATGTGTTACCTGCACCTCTGCACAGTACAGCCACTGCAGTGATCCCTGGCATACATGTGTGTCTCCCATCCACCAAATGAGGTATCACATGAACAGAGCTACTGAGTGTCCCTGCGTGATGTACATATGAATCATGTTCCAAAGCATGGTGAGTGTCTGGATTGGGAATGTAACCCTCAAGCACATCACACTCATCGTTGCGTGTGTGCACATATCCATGAGCATGTTGCTCTCAGTCGCTTTTGCTTATGTCACTTATGTGGAGTATATCCATGAATATTGTTGTGGACATGGGCCCTGTATGTTCAGCAGAGGTAACCCCTGAGTATGCAGTATGCAAATGTGTACAGTCCTAGTGTCTGTAGTTCTGCCGCATACGTCAACCTTCGGAGCTCAATAATCCTAATGGCGTGTTAATGTTGTGGTATGTAAAGCCGTAGCTGTTCTGTAAGGTACACCCTAAATGGGGTGTTGTTCCCTTGAATGTGTGTATACGTCAGGAGTTCAGAGGTACAATGGGTGCCTATGTTCCAGCTACAAACCCAGTACAGATAAGGGTGGCTATGTAGAAGGATATCCACGCCACATTGGCAATATGGTTATCAAAGGAGTGGGTGCTACATACGTGTGTACTACAATCACGTACAATGTGACATGTATGTAGGGGGCTACCACCTATGTGATAGTCAGTGGGTGAATGGTGTAATGCAAAGGGGATGTTCATGCACCTTGTGTCATGCAGCTTGAGGCCATGATATTGATATCAAGTATCCGTCATAGTGACACCCTTATGGAGGGAGTCAGTATCAGCTGGTGGATCAATCATGGTGCTTTGTATGCATTTGTCTGGAATGCTAGTCAGGGAAAGTCCCTCTGTGCTAGCCTGTACCTCAGGGAAGCCTATACCGAACATGAGGGGCCCTATGACTGAGGACTGTGGTATGCCAAGTGTAACTGAAATACAGTAGATACTATGGTATGCTACCCTCATTGTGTGGGTCCTGTCCGTGAGCCACTTTGCATAACATCCTGAGACATAGGGGTCGATGTGCAGGTGGATGTGTATGTTGTCAATACCAGAATGGAGAATGGTGCTGAAAGCCAATGAGAGGACAATGTAGGCTGTGTGGACCCCCTTACTGTCATCAACTACCCTGGTAACTGTATCAAAGGAGTCCACCAGTTGTAGGAGTCATGCTCTGGCCCTAACAAGTCCAATCTGGGAGGCATCAAAGGACTGGAGCCCACCAATGTCTCTGTGAATGACTTCTATGATGATGTGCCCTATAGCCTTGCAGAACAGTCCAGTCAGGCGTATAGGGCAATAGTCCCTCTGGTTCATTGTGGCGCCACCTGTGTGAAATATGATAACTGTTCCTGTGTGCCATTCAGGGGCCACAATGTCTGATAAAAGGCTATTACTGAATCTGGTGGCCAAGTGGGAAGACATGTCGTCCAGACATTTGTGTAAATCACAGCCTGGGATGTTGGATGATCACATGGAGTCAGTGTTCCAGGCCTTAGAGAGTGCAGGTTAGTACTGTGTAGTTGTGACCTCAGGGACACCGCAATGTTCCTGCATGGATTGTGGCCCTGTAGGGAGTGTAATGTAAGCATTGAACCCATCTGCCAGGATGTTGCCAACATCACTTGGTTCTGTAATGTTCATGAGTAACTGCCGTATGTCAGAGCAGATGTGGGTATTGCCATTGACTACTGACATACCTCCATAATGCCTTGTGGTACACCCTGGAATGTGTCGCAGTAATGTTTACATAGCTAGATTCGGAGTATGTGATAAGGGATCCCGTAGCCCTACTGCGGCTGACCAGTGAGCTACCCCACCCATGGGATTGTACTCCACTTTGCAACAGCCTCCACCTTTTGTTCTACATTATGTCCATGGAACTGGACCCCCAGAGTGGCGTCCGTTATCTGGTGGGTACCATCATGGCTCTGTTTGGAATAGCATGATCCATGCAGTTGTGTAAGTGCTAATGAAGTGCACTGGGGTCTGTTTCAGCGTTTGTATGTGCATTGTCCATCTGCACGGGTGTCATGACATTTACTACTGCTGTCATAAGATGTCTGTAGTAGGCGTTGTAGTAATCTTGTACTGTGTATGCCGTGAAGGGTGTGGTGCCAGGATGTGGATAACAAGGGTGATTAGCATATGTTCGGAAACCATCAACGAGGGGATAACCCCAGGTGTGGACCACCAGTCACATGTTGGTAGTGTCCATGTCTAGGATATTGTTGGTCTTGGAGGTGGTGTGTATGGGTTGATCCAGCCGAGTGGAGGTTATGAATCCCAGACAGTGTTGGCCTAATGTGTCGGTACATGAGTGGCTATCCCAGTTAAGTGTGGGGTAGTGTCAGTCTCACATCAGTAGTACCTGTCTGAACCCTACTGTCCAGTACACCAAGAAATGAGGGCTGGTAACCGTGGGATATGTTGTTGAATCCGTAGCATGTTACAATGTGTATAGCAGTTCTGGCCACAGTTAGCTGCATGTGGATCACCTCTGATGCATTGTGCTAAGTAACTAGCCAGGAGGTGTGTACAACATAGTGGAATATGGGAACACCTCAGCCGTGGTTGTTCCGGTCCAGGTTACATGACTGAAAGGTGTGGTCTGTGTATACATGACTGAATGGTGTGGTCTGCGTATAACCTGTCAGTGCAGGTGTGCTCTGCAGAGCCTAGAGGCAGGTCCCAATCACTGCAGAGATATTGAAGTGGTCCATTATAAGGAGTGCCTTGCCTGCGTGCGTCAGAGATGAAGATGTCTATCATCGAGTCACATGACCCCATGTTTTGCTTGCCTGTTCCCGTTCTGGTGATGAATGTTATTGGAAACTGTGCAAGACAGGCAGTATAGGAGCAGCAAGAGCCTTACATGTTATCTGTACTCCCAGGGCTGACAGATGCAGGTCATCTGTGCCAAAGCATCGTGTTTTGTTGACCATGTCAGTCAAAGCGGACAGATACTGGATGCCTGTGGAATGACAGCAGAAGCATAGGCAACTGTTGAAGTGAAACGGTCAGTCGTTGTACAGTGGTATCAAGTCCGGATGAATGCATAATGCTCCCCAGGGCTTGGCCGATACCTTCAGGGCTACAAGACCGGTGAGCTATTGCATGTCCCTGCACATGTAGTCTGTGAAGTTGCATCTCAGAGCAGTCACACTAACATGGAGAATGACAGTCAAATTGTACCTGGTGAGGTGTGGCATGGGTGCATAGGTTATGTTGCAGAACCAGTTACCCGACAGCTAGATGTGACTATCGCCTTGTGTAGCCTGCTGAGTGGGACATCAGTGTGACCGCCTACAGAGTCACCTATGACTGGTGTGTTGTGTATGTTATAACACCCTATTGGCTGTATGTGATGGGCACACATGAGTCTGTGGGCTATAAGTTATTGTTGTTGTGTTTGGTGATGGGGCTCCTTTGGTGCCTACACAGAGTATGGAGAGGTTCTGCAAAAGTTGTACTCATACTATGTGTGGCCTGTGGTGGTGGAGATCTTGTGAGACTATGTGATGAGTGGGGTGTGTTGCAAATGTTACATGTCCCCACATGACTATCAGGTTCAGTCTGGGTTGGTGAGAGCATTACCCCCAGCATGGCTACATATGTGCATCTCCCACAGGCTATAGTGTCGTATGTTGGGAGGTGAGCATTGACTGTGTACATGAGACAATTGCTCTTTTGCCACATGTACACCATATTCATCATATAGACAGGCAATAGCACTGGTACGTGACAGTTGGACATGCCTGTATATTCAACCATGTCTCACAAGATATGTGAGTTACGTGTGTACAACAGCTGTTGTACTGTAAGCAAGCTGGAAATGTAAGGACAGACAGTGCACTTGTCAGAAATAGTTTGGAATGGGTGCTATATTAATTAGTAGCTCATGAAGTGCTCAGGAGTTCTGAACAAGTGCTGAGCATGAAAATGCAATACAGATAGGGTGTTGGATAATATCAACCCACAAGTGGTGACGACAGTCATAATTGGAGGCACTGCACTATTACCCTGCTGAGTATGGTCTGCAAGTCCATGAACCTTTATCAACGTACATGTTAGCAGTACAGACGTAGATGACAGTATGGATGTTTGACTACATGTACCTTCGTATGTCACAGGAGTATTCTACCAGTGGCCTGTTGGCAGAATCAACACTACAAAAGGTGTCAGAGTGACATGTGCATATCACACCAGTGGCAGCTACAGTAAAACAGGGTTAATGTGTTGTACTCCCCCCTCATTGTAGCCCATACCACACAGACAAATGTGAGGCATCTGTGTATGTAAGGATGTGAATGGCCATGACCTATGAGCAATAGCTGTCTCAGTGTTGTGGACAACATACAGAATGGGCTTTGTGGGTGAGGTGTGTGACATATGTGCACAATCTTACAAATTATATTAGCATTGTCACCGCTAGGTGAATATCCCTGTACCCATTAACTACCACCTAGGCTGCGGTCAACATTATGGACACTGTGTAAGGGATGGTGCTGTGCAGTTCACCTCCCTGAGTTGGTGACATCTCCAGGCCTATTACGTAGTCATACGAGGCACCCATGTCATGACAGGGTGCCATCCATGAGCATGGAGATCATTGGACAGTCATACTCAGTACTCGGGTGACCAATATTGGATCACATATCACCTTTAAGGGGTATTAGCCATGCGTGGATGGGCGATACCAGCCTTCACAATCCTCACCTCCATAATGCAGCATGCTGGCTACCTTGCATAAAGACATGTGCTACACTATGATGTTGGACATGCTACACATACATATCCTGATCTGAAAGACATACATCATGGACAGCCACTGTCCTACTACTAGGATTGCCACATGCTGGACAGATCCCTGTGCCATACATGTGACATACTCCTGCCATATCATGCAACCCTGTCCATCAAAGCTGCACATGTCATCTCTGTCATACATGGTGTGATGACCGCATGGTAGATGTATTATCAACTGTCTGGATCAGTAATGTGGCACTGATGCACCTCACGGTGGAAAAATGGCTGTTGGATACATCTAGGAAACCTTGCCCGTACATGCTATAATTGATAACCATCCCTGCGAATGACGTCCGGGTAGCCATTGTCCCATCTCTATCACATGTGCAACACAGGCGATCCGTGGCAGGATGTTGAACTGCTGTACAGTGCCGTGTAGATGTATATGGCAAAACACATGCATGTAAAGGTTTTCATGCGTATGTGTGCATTGTCACTGCTCAAGTCCATGAAGGCAGTGTATGTGTTGATATGTGACATACACAGCATCAAGGTCAACAGCATTACTGTGGACACATCCAGGCATGTGCTGATAGGTAAGAACACCAGTGCAGGCAAACAGACATGCCCACATCAAGACAGCATTCACATGGAGTATGAACAATGTAATGAGGTGACACACATATATGGTGATGATATCCAATGCATAACGGGTGTTACATGTGTGTGACACAAACATGTCAGTCATGTCACTGTCATGATGATTTGCAAAGATAACTGTGCAGATGTACTAGATTTAATACAAATGTATGTGCAGCAGTATCTCTGTACATCTCTGTGATACTGTGACCTGTCACCATCATTATGTCTTACAGATAATGCCTCATTCACACCTGCCAGCATACAGCCGCCAGGAGGATGATGTCCTCATCCTGTACCTCCATGAGAACTACGAGGTGTTGTTCAGCCATGTGCCACAGCATGCCCAGCAGCGTGATGACCTGTGGCAGGACCTTCGCAGGAGGGTTAATGATGTGGGTGGCCATAACTAAACCTACCAGCAGGTGTGCAGACACTGCATGGACCTGATACTACATGCGAAACAGCATGCCACTGCAATCGCCAGGGAACAAGGTGGAACAGGTGGTGGGCCACCAACCCAGCCCCCACTCACACCCACCGAGGAGCTACTGGCCAGTCTCGGGACACCCTCAGAACAGCATCCACAAACACTAGCTGCCATCGTGGAGGTGGGTGTCTCCCAACCAATGAGCCTGGAGTTGCCTGGTAAGTCAGTACTGCACATATGATTATTATATCCCATTTAGTTGCATGTGTCACTGTACATTATGTAATGTAACATCATATGCAAGGTATGTTTACACACATACTGCATACTACAGTATGCTACCCTGTGTATGCACACATGTGCATACCATATGCTATTATACTAGTGAAAGCGACAAATGAACAAACCAAGTAAAAAACAAAAACAAGCCAGCAAGTCGACTCCACAAGGGCTTAATCCGTTAACGTATTTTATTAAGACCGTTTTCGCCTTTATAGAGAACATATATTTAAAAACCAAACCTCATAGGAGGTCATGTGTCGGTGAAACGATTATGTTTAAAGTATTAACGTATGAATGTATATGTTTATAGATTTATAAAAATACTTTTATCATTTAGATAAATGGTTTGGTTTTTAAATATATGTTCTCTATAAAGGCTTTTTGGTGGGGTTACATGTGCATGGGAACCTGGCTTATGGATTTTTATGTATTTTTAAAGGATTGAGTTGTTAAGGAATACTCATGTAATGTAAATCCCTTGATGGGTTTGTTGTCAAGGAAATGACATCATGAACGTGGTTTTTAAAAAGTGCTTTGGTTTTTTATTCTTTGTCTGATGAAGCTCTTACTTGGTGAGAGCGAAAACGGTCTTAATAAAATACGTTAACGGATTAAGCCCTTGTGGAGTCGACTTGCTGGCTTGTTTTTGTTTTTTATATGCTATTATACAGGTGAATGTGTTAACATGCACAGTGCACCCTGTGGCTGTCATACAGTCATGGATAATGTTCAAACTGCTGTGTCACCCCTATACAGGTACCTCTGGCGTGCCGCACAGACATCAGTCCATTGCAGGTGAGACTGTCATCAGTATCAGGCATGTTTAAGCATAGATCTATTCGCCATGTGGCCAATTAACACTTGTACACTTGATGTTTGGTCCAGTCACGATATACAGGTCGCATCTCCCATCATTCACACTGGCTACCCAAGTGCAATATATACAAATGAAATGATACACTGACATGAAACCATAGTATCTGTCATTGCTACATGTGTGGACAGCTATGCATACAACGGTGGAGGTGTTGTACAATGTAGGCATATGTACTATTCATCGGAACAACAAATGTGTGGTACGCAAACAGTACCACACAGTGAGCTGGGATATGGGCAGCCCACAGAAGTCACCATTATATGCCCCTGCAATGGGTGCACACATTGTGATGTGCCATCTGACATGTCCCAGACACGTAGTGTTCTGGCTGCAATATTGTCACACTATCCCATAACACATACCCCACATACCAAACATACAACCCATTGAATGCATAGCCCTGTGGATGGTGACATATCTGACATTTATGGGTGTATGTCATATGGGACAACACAGACATCTGAGATAGATGGCCATCACAAACATTTGGCCAACATATGTTCACACATGGCCATGGGGGATGGCCAGAGACATGTAGGCACACAGTAGATGTGATGTGTATACACCCTGTTGCACATTGTCCACACATGGTCCAATTATAACCTTAGTTGACTGATTATACATTTGATGTGGTACACTAGACATCATAAAAGCCTGTGCACAGCTAGTGGAGGTGTCACTTAAGTCTACCATATAACATGTGTTGAACATCACAACTGTGTCATAGCATGACAGTAGTCACCTATACAGCTTCCACAGACATTGACACCACATCAGGCCACATATACTGTACATTTCCCTTGCTGCTGTAGGGCATCACCGTTAGCTGCACACCTCATGTGTGTGGTACATCAATGTCATGTGGGACATGGTGAATTGACAAGTCTGCCATGTGTGGACATGGTTGCCAGGCAGCTAGACTCTGTAGTAGTTGTGCAGGGGTGTCATCTGTAGGTCTTCTAGTGACCTGTCATATGACACAGCATGGTTTGGTGTGTATACACCTCAGCATCGTGGGTCACAATCACAGTTATGTCATAGGTATGCATGCAGTTATGGCTATGCAATGTGTGCATATTATGCACTGTATACCAATATAGATGTCTCATGATACCATGCAATGGCACAGTGTCTGTACTTCACACTGTATAGCAATGTAGATGGCTCACACTACCCTTCCATGCTCATGCACATTTGCTAAACATGCATTCTATCTGTAGGGCATACAGACAACACTGCAATGTGATGCCCATTACAATGCTGTACATGTGTCAGGACACCATTGTGTCAGACATGTATGCATGTTAATGCGCACGTCAGCAGATTACATGTCAAGGTCGCTTTAGCCATGTGTACTGTTAACCTGTTCTGGTCCACATGGTGTATCATGGGGATGCATGCTTACTACCATGATTGTATGAACTGCATGACTACTGATATGACACCTGCTTGCTGTTGTGTGCAACCCAGGGAGGTATGCTAACTAACACTATTAATGTCTGAGCTGCATGCCGTCTGCTGTATCACATGCATGCTGCATGCCGTCTGTCAAATCACATGCATGGTGTGTCTGTGTGTGTGTGTGTGTGTGTGTGTGTGTGTGTGTGTGTGTGTGTGTATGTGTGTGTGCCTGTGTGTGTGTGCGTCCATGTGTGTGTGTGTCTGTATGTGTGTCTGTGTGTGAGTCTGTGTGTGTGTCTATTGTAATTTAGAGTCTTTCTTTGCATTCACAGGTGATGTAGGTGCGTTACCCTCCTGCGGTCCATCTGATGTTAGTGTCCCCACAGATACTAGCAGTGATGAACATATGCATGAGGTACAGGCAGGGTTGTCAGGGGCTGAATCTGTGCCAATGGTTGCCATCCCAGCTATGTCCCCCTCTTCCCCGCACACAGTTCTGCTGCCAACACATACCGCATCACCAGTGGCCATAGAGGAAGGACAGTCAGCATCTGTTAGCGTGGAACAGGAATGTGTGGTGGCTACAGAAGGTGTGTCTCCACACCATGGTGTCAGTGTAGTGACTGCAGATGTGCCACACAGGCATGTGGCCAGTGCTGCTTATAGGAGGACCTCTGGCAGACATGCACCTGCAGGACAGAGCGCAGCAGCTGGTGTCACCAGACGCATGTTCCAGACTGTAATGGCGGCACAGGCATGTGCTGAATGGCAAAACAGAGAAGGGCAGAGGCTGCAGAGGGCTGCTATCCATACTCTAAATGACAACATCCAGGCATTGGCAAATGCTCAACAGCAGATTGCTGATATTCTGGACAGGCGATTGGGTGACATGGTCGGAATCCTTGACTGTGGCATGGCAATCCGCGAGTGTGAGCTGTCTGTGCTGGAACATCTGGTAGGGGTGAGGCATAGGCCACGTGGATGTAGGCCAGCTACACCACCTAGTGCAGGTCAATGTGAGCGTGCCACCTCACATGCCCGCACCCATAGTGCCGGTAGCAGTAGCAGTGCAGCTGGTGCTGCGCTGTCCACACCAGGCCACTTGGATGTGGCCCTGGATGTTCCCAGCAGGGACATGGTTCCAGTGGACATGTGTCAACAGACAGTAGCCAATCTGTACCTCCGCCTGGTAGTGCCCGTGCAACCCCTGGCAGGCACAGGTCACGAGGCCATGGCCGGACACAGTGAGCTGTACATTCTGGTCTGTACAATCTGGAGCTGTCAATAATACCCCTGTGTTGGCCTCACAAAAGGCAGAACTGTGTGCACACATACATGCACATGGCAAAAACATCTGTAGGGCACTGCAACACCCACATGCATAATGACCACACATGTCCAATCAGATCACCGGCCCTTACCCACACAATGATGTCATCCATTGGTGCAGCCTATGCCCCTAGCAAACATTATCACCCTGTGCATATGATGAAGCCTGTGCCGCATCCCTGTCATCCACACCATCGGTGCAGGGACATGCTCAAATGGTCTGATGCACAGGGTGAACAGAATAATGAGAGAAGTGTATATTACATTAGTTGTGTACTGTTGACACGCACCAGACATACCATGTAGTACAGGTTTATCATGCATTGTTATATGTTCACAGTATGTGTCTTGGTAACAACAGTAACAGCATGTTGGTAATGATGCCCTGGTTCCCTCCTTATGGTCTACTTGCATGTGCCAACAAGTAGCAGTGTTTGCAGTTTCCCATGTGTAAATGTGGAGTACTCACAGGCACGTATGGCAATATCAGCATGCTATACGTAGCCTCAACCTGACTGTTGGAAAGGCTAACATACCACAGATGTCCACACATCTACTGATACAGAAGCATGTGGGCTGTTTAATAGGCTACAGTGGCTAGAGACGTGACATCCGTACCAGGTCACATCACAGGTATGTTGACATGGTGCGGGGGTGTACACAGCGGTCCGGCTGATGATAACGTTAGAGGCCACGTGATAGCATGAGGCCTCACTGTGTAGCAGTAATACCCTGTCACAATACAGGAACATGCCCACACTCACGGGGTCAACAACACTATAACTCACACTCCATAGTGTTGAGGTGAGGACCCCTGCCTATGTGGTAATCACCCTCACAGTACTGTGCACCTACATGACGCGACACAGAGAATAAACATGTACAGGTAGCCAGTAAGGCTGAGACCGATGGCATCAACAGGGTAGTAGACTGCATCACCATGAGGGGTAAGGGATCCTGTCTGTTCTGTATGGTAGCATACACCCTCACTCTATGCACCAGACAGCCATACATACACACACACACACACACACACACACACACACACACACACACACACACACACACACACACACACTGTGGAGTCCACAAATGTCATTCACATATGAATAGCTGACATGTGTGTGATACACACACCACCCCTGCCTACGTCATGCTTTCCACACTGGAGTATGTACAGATCTCTACAACAGTGTACAGGGGTGTGTAACAATTGGGATGTATTCCCCACCATATGTGGCATATATGGTCATACAAGCAAACACACATGGCAGTACTGTGAATGATACACCTGCTATATGATGATATGTCTGACAGACATGCAGCAGTATTGGCCGCATTATGTGTACCAACGCTACCTTCGGCAATTGTGCTGCTATATGCACACGAGAGGATGTAAGTGTTATAGGTGTCAAGTGACTTACAGTCAGTAACACCCGACCGCTGTGTAGGTTTTATGTCTTCACCGTCAAGTAACAGTTACATAGTGTACTGTTAGCACATGTAATGGTAGGATGGCGTGTGACACACCTGTGAGCCGTCCCCGGCAAACATCCATCTGCAAAGGTGGATCACCACTTTATGTACACACATCCATCCATACCTGATGTACATCCTACCGTACTGTCAGTATTTCACCATATACAGGTGTCAATTATGGGGCTGCATTGCAACTGCATGTTGTAGTTAGGCACAGATGAATTACATACATCAGCTACTGCACATGCATGGTAGCTGCATGCACACCACTACATGTACATGTGTGTTGGTCCTACATGCCTGTCATGTAGCCATGTTTGTATGCATTGCAATTGGTGGACATGTGTGATGACATACATAACACATGGACTGTTGTATGATATGATGGGTGTCATGGGTAACTAGTACAGAGGGAATGTTTCCTCAGCCAACATTGCTACCTCATGTACCGTTAAAATTCAACAGCCATGGACCTACCTTCCATTTGCATGCGTGTGATTGCTGTAGCCACTTGTCTGCACGGAGGACAGCAAAACTATGCTATGTGCATATGTGTTGTGTGTGTGTGTGTGTGTGTGTGTGTGTGTGTGTGTGTGTGTGTGTGTGTGCGGTCCATGCACATATCCACTGCGATTACATGTATGTCATATCCAAACATGTGTGTTCTTTGGTGTACAGAGACAGTCATCTGTCACAGCTGTGTAAGACCCAGGGCCCCTGTTATGTGTAGAGCTGACCTGGTCATGTACAGTGGTATCATTGCATTGCATAACACATGATGGAACCCTCTCAGTACATGTGTAGTTTGCACAGTTGCTGTAGACCTATGTGCAGTCCACTGGTCATGAGTCACACGGTGTTGTGGTAATGTATGGCTGTGTGTTGCTGGTCCACCGACATGGTGATGCCTGAGGGCTACATAGTAGACTGTGGCGTTTACCTCTGTGATCTGCACCTGAGACATCTGTGATGGCTCTTGCATGTGTACTGGTCAGTACATGTGAGTGGCCTTCATGTACATGGGGACAGTAACACCATACTGTGCCCTTCCGTGTTTAGAATCCATGTGCATGCAAGACAGCCCTTTGCTACTGCTAAGTGTGTGAACATGCCCAGTACGCCATTGTGTAGATGGACACACAGTACATTCCAAACCGTGCCCTTCCGTGTTTAGAATCCATGTGCATGCAAGACGGCCCTTTGCAACTGCTAAGTGTGTGAGCATGCGCAGTACACCGTTGTATAGATGGACACACAGTACATTTCAAACTGCGCCCTTCCATGTTTAGAATCCATGAGCATGCAAGACAGCCCTTTGCAACTGCTAAGTGTGTGAGCATGCCCAGTACGCCGTTGTGTAGATGGACACACAGTACATTCCAAACTGTGGCCTTCCATGTTTAGAATCCGTGTGCATGCAAGACGGCCCTTTGCAACTGCTAAGTGTGTGAGCATGCCCAGTACACCATTGTGTAGATGGACACACAGTACATTCCAAACGGACGTGTGATACTAAGTGTGTGAGCATGCCCAGTGACACCTTGTGTCGGTGATGTGCCTGTGTATGGGCATGGCCATTGACATCCTGTATAGCGATGGTGGTCATCCAGGCAACAGATGTCCATTTTCCACGTCAGGATGGATGCCTACATTGAACACACTGGTTGACTGTCTTGAAGGGTGTACTGTCTGTGGCGCATCTCGTATCTATGTAGTGTTGTAATAGTGCTCCGTAGATGGGCAGTTGTCCCGCTCACACCACTGCCGTGTGTTTGTCTACATCTACTTTGGGACAGTAATATGCTTTTAGACTGCTCACTCTCTATACATACCCTATAGGCGTCTTTGCCTTTGTGGATGATGTCATCCACCTAGAAGTATGCCTCTGGGAGTGCTGTGTTCCAGTAATCTCGGTAGCGCGTTCTGTAACTGTGTAATGCTGTAGTGTGATAAGGTAGTTAAGTATATGTTCGACTCCCAGCCCTGCCAAGTGTGTGCCTCTGTGTGTGTGTGTGTGTGTGTGTGTGTGTGTGTGTGTGTGTGTGTGTGTGTGTGTGTGTGTGTGTGTGTGTTTCCAGCTGTCTGGGGACAGAGTAATGCTTTTAGACAGCTCACTCCACATACATTCTCTATCGGTGTCTTTGTCTTTGCGGATGATGTCATCCACCTAGAAGTTTGCCTCTGGGAGTGCTGTGTTCCAGTAATCTCGGTAGCGCATTCTGTAACCGCGTAATGCTGTAGTGTGATAAGGTAGTTAGGTGTATGTTCAACTCCCAGCCCTGCCAAGTGTGTGCCTGTGTGTGTGTGTGTGTGTGTGTGTGTGTGTGTGTGTGTGTGTGTGTGTGTGTGTGTGTGTGTGTGTGTGTGTGTGTGTTTCCAGCTGTCTGGGGACAGAGTAATGCTTTTAGATGGCTCACTCGACATACATTCCCTATCGGCGTCTTTGCCTTTGTGGATGATGTCATCCACCCAGAAATATGCCTCTGGGAGTGCTGTGTTCCAGTAATCTCGGTAGCATGTTGTGTAACCGCGTAATGCTGTAGTGTGATAAGGTAGTTAGGTGTATGTTCGACTCCCAGCCCTGCCAAGTGTGTGCCTGTGTGTGTGTGTGTGTGTGTGTGTGTGTGTGTGTGTGTGTGTGTGTGTGTGTGTGTGTGTGTGTGTGTGTGTGTGTGTGTTTCCAGCTGCCTGGGGACAGAGTAATGCTTTTAGACGGCTCACTCCACATATATTCCCTATCGGCGTCTTTGCCTTTGTGGATGATGTCATCCACCTAGAAGTATGCCTCTGGGAGTGCTGTGTTCCAGTAATTTCAGTAGCGTGTTCTGTAACTGCGTTATGCTGTAGTGTGATAAGGTAGTTAGGTGTATGTTCGACTCCCAGCCCTGCCAAGTGTGTGCCTGTGTGTGTGTGTGTGTGTGTGTGTGTGTGTGTGTGTGTGTGTGTGTGTGTGTGTGCGTTTCCAGCTGCCTGGGGTCAGAGTAATGCTTTTAGATGGCTCACTCCACATACATTCCCTATCGGCGTCTTTGCCTTTGCGGATGATGTCATCCACCTAGAAGTATGCCTCTGGGAGTGCTGTGTACCAGTAATCTCGATAGCGCATTCTGTTACTGCATAATGCTGTAGTGTGGTAGACTAGACAGGTAGGTGCTCGATTCCAAGGCATGGCAGGTGTGTGTGTTTGGCAGTTATACCATATGTGTTGGTATCTGTGGGTGGCTAGTTGCGGGATGTGTTCAGTTTGTTTTGTTGCTGATCTATATAGTGTCCACAGCCCACATATTCTGCCAAGACACTGGGTTGTCAACACATACATTCGCCAATAGGTCTGGTGAGTAACCTTCAGCAGCCCTACTCTTACCCTTGATACGGTCTGACCCGTGTGACACAACATAACACACGTGCCTTGATAGTAACAACACTACATGATGCAGGTGGCACATGTAGTTTCCTTTTCATTCCTGTCTAATGCATTGCTGTCATGTGGTCCGCTGTTGTGATATAAATGCCATATCTACATATGTGTGTACATGTATATGTGTGTGTGTGTGTGTATATATATATATATATATATATATATATATATATATATATATATATATATATATATATGTATACAAATAATATATATGATATATGTAGATGCAGAGGTGGATATAGATGTGAACATATGTCTGGGGACATCAGCACTATTGAATGTTTGTGCCGGATGATCTGTACGTGATAACCTGGGATCTATGTATATCTGCCATGGCGTGGTGGTAATGCACATCGTCTGTAGTGTGCAGGGCCACGGGTTGTAGTCATGTAGACACCGGTTATTTTGTTGCTGGGAAGACCATGGGACATCGAATATGGTGATGGTAAGGCACCTGTTGCCAGTTGTGTATGGATCTGAGCGACACTGAGCAGTGGTTAATAATTTGGAGGTTCGGTATGGGTCATATAACTATTCATTAGAAGACTATACTATGCAGATGAGGTTGACTATGGTGTATCACATTTATAACCAGGGTGTGCTGCTGGTCCCTGGAGTGTATGTGTGTAGTCAGCCGGGTGCAGGTCTGAAATATAGTTGATAGCATGGGAGGGGGGTCAGGCATACTGCACGTACATTGCAGAACTGTGCCTCGGGAGTGCTCCTGCCTTAGCACACCTAAGCTAGGGGTGTGTCTATACCTGCCTGGTGACATTGGGAGGGATGACAGCAATGGTGGGGTAGTCAGGGTGTACAGGCTGCACAAACAGGTGTTGATCAGCACAATCCGCAGATGACATGGCCAGCCCGCACATGAACAGTACGTTAATGCAAGCAAGCAGCATACACACAGGTTTCATCCACACTCTACACCACCGATGTATACCTGCAGGGACATTTCATGACACAGTCCAACCAAATGACACGGGCTGCAGCAGGCAACATATACCAACATGTGCAGGAGGCTGGGGCAGTGAGGATGTGTATGCTGCTGAACAACCCTTACGGGGGTGACATAAGACTTTACAGACCGAGGGTGACTTACCAGGGGCTACATGGGCTGGGGATGTTGGAGCACTATGGGGTGGACAGAGACCTCCTACAGCAGCTTGTTGACCTGTGCCTGCCACGCCTGACACATCAAACAGGCCGAGGGAAACGCATCACAGTGGATACCATGGGATGTGTTGGCCTAGGTGTACTAGCCACAGGTACCTCACACAGCACAACTGGGGATATCATGGGTATCACACCGGCATCTGCATCCAGAGTATTGCACCAGTTCACAGATGCCATGTCAACACATACTAGTGAGCATGTACATGTCCTCAACACACGTGATTAGTGGACCAGCAATATGCATCTGTTCAACCACATGGATGACTACCCTGGGGTACTGGGTGCTATAGCCTGCACACGTAGCACCACCCACGGAGCGGGGTAGGGCCTACAGTCACTGCAGGGGCATGCCCTCCAACAGCTAGGCCATATGCGATGGCCAGGGCATGAGATTGAATGTGTGTGCTGTCTGCCCTGGAAGCTATGATGTGTCCAATATATGGCTTTTGACACAGCTGTAGCACACCAATGCCTATATGGACATCCCCTACAGTCTCCTAGTGGGGGATGCTGGGTAAACACTGGTGTAGTGGCTGATGACACCCATCAGCAATGCACACACACCTGAACACTCACACCATACTGAGGCGGATGCACAGGCAAGACATATACTTGTGCATGTGTTTGGGATGCTCGATTCACAGTTCTGGTATCCGGACACATCCGTTGGAGCTCTGCAGTATTCACAAGCTACATGCATACAAGTTGGTATGGTATTTGCTATGCTACACAATGTTATCCTGCAGTAACAGTTGCAGCAGGAACAGCATGGGGCAGGGCCACACAGCCCAACACCACTGCCAAGGCCTGTACAGGCACAGTGTGACTTGGTGAAGGAACTACCTGAGTAGGGCACAGTCGGCAAAAGCCCGTGCACAGTATGACCTGCCCTTGGCAAAGAGGCAACACAAGGCATATGCAGTGACACAGTAGGTACCCACGGATTTCCCCTCTCTGACCCGCACACAGTACAATGGATGCCAAACATGACAGTACCTGTGCTCAGCCATGTATAGGAGGTGCACTGTGTGTATCCGGCATAGGCAGCACTCCAGCACCGTCCTCAAGTCTGGAACACACCCAGGGTATGTCTACTGACCTAACAAGTGACAGTTGTATTAGAATGTGTAGTTACCCATTGCTATGGTATGTATGTGAGCATACAAGTGACTGTGGCTGCCAAATGTTAGGGCAGCAGACAGTACACATCCATAGTGGCACTGTGACCTCTGTAGCACATACGGGGGTCACAATGGTAGCCTGTAATACATAGGGTGTCCTACCCACTGCAGATTATGGGCTGACAATCATGTGTGTCCATACAGCCCACACACGTTCCATGCAGCTGGACAGATGTGGACCAATACAGACGAATGATATACGATAGCCTATGGATATGCCCAATGAATGACCCCAACCCCCTAAGACACACACAGACAACAGCAGGCCAGGCAGTTTGATGTAGTTTGTGTAAGCTAGGACGTCCAACACCACTGTGCTGGTAATTAAAGCTGGGAACTGACGTACCCTGGTATCCCTCCAACCAGCAATTTAGGTAGGTCCACACACTGACATGGAATACCCGGCATACCAGTACAGTAGCGGCAGATGTGTACAACTGTTGGCTGTGCCCCCTGTCACACCTACACATGTGAGAGTCATGTGCACCACCCATGGTGCTGTGTAGGACTGTGGTTGTGGTTGCATGTCCCCCCACACTATGCAGACATGTAGCAACTGTCAATTCCACATGACCATTAGCTACCCTGCAGACACAGCATGACACCTGTCTGTGTAGAATGGAGGGGTCAGCAACACAGTACTAACTATCTGGACATGTGACACATGCAATACAGTTGACCATACTTTGCATGCTCACACACATGACGGTATGACGGTATTGTCGGTCGACAACATGCGTAACAGTCATACTGGGCATGCTCACACACTGAAACACAGGACAGCCAGGCATGCATACACCAGTGGTCCGGACATATCTGCCAGTACATTGCTATACTGTTGGATGTCTGCGCTGTATGGTGTGTGTGTGGTCTATTGTCTGTACATATGCCATGGTCTATTGTTAATTCACATGATCAATGTGCGCAGGGTACTTCTACCATCACGTGTATAGGGCGGTTCTTTGTTTGCGGACAGGCCGACTCCTATGGATACAGACCAGGTAAGGCACAGTCCAGCAGGTGGGAGCTGTTGTGCGTGGGTTTGCACAGTGTTAAGCACTGCTGACCTCTGGTAACAGCACCTTATACACATTTAGACTCCACATTTCTTTGACAGTGCACTACTGGCATACTGGTAGACAAATACGCTTACAGCCGCTCGCTCTCCGACATTTCTGCTTACATTTGTCACTCAAGCTGGGTGTGTGCGATCCCTTGTGATGCGTATTACATCGGACTACATAACTACAGTATCGGGTATGTGTAACCATTTTGCGATGGCAGGCGCGTATGACTGTACGGACTCGGCGGCCTGTTCCTCATATGATCTGCTCCCATCTGCCTGATACATGGGAACCGATACTCTGCAATGCTGACATGTGACTAGAGTTTGTTAACGCAGCTGTCTGCCAAGTCATGCTACCACATACCTACTGCACGTTGACCACCTTTCAGATTGCACGACGGGAGACTGTAGAAGTGACACCTTTCCCACTTTGCATAGGACAGTCCCTCATCACACATCTCATGTGACAATACCAGAACTCTCCACCAATCAGGGACACATTTCTGCAGAATCAGGGACAGGTCAAGAAAAATCAGGGACACTTTTACAAAAGTAGTGCTATTAACTTGACACATTGACAGAATCAGAGCATATGACTTAATACTCATATTCTGAAGTAACAGTTGTTTATAACTCTTACTTATTGTCATTAGTCAGTAAGTGTAATTCACCACCTTTCCTTCAACAGCCACTAATTTTAGGAGGGATTAAGAAGGACAGAGTTAGACTTTCAGTCAAACTCAGGGACGTACCTGACATTCAGGGACAGTTGAGTGGTATGTACAATACTCTAGCCATTGCAACTGTCCTGATTAGGGGACCTTCTCATGTTGTAGGTGTCTGTATTGGTTGCTTGGTTACAGGTCTTGTATACCTGACACGTCGATATGTCATATGTAGTAGCATAAGCAACTATACTGCTGCTAGACTATGCTTTGATTTGTTCCAATATGTATATTACTATACTATGCATGGCTGTAGGTATGTTCTGCCCTGGTACATCTGACAGTTCTACAGAGCAGGTTCCACTTTGGCCATTCAGACTGGTGATGGCCCTATAGACCCTATATGTAGAGCAATCACATGTGTCAAGGCAACACATACTCACAGCCAGTAGTAAACGGACGACTTCCACGGTTTGCATACGTTAAGGTTATTCATGTAGCATTATAATTGATAATACTGTTTCCTATTACATGTAGCTGTTACTGATACAACAAATTGATGTCTGACACCACTACACACACTGTATAGCCTCCATTCCCGAACTCACAGGCCATGTGCCATAACTGTCATTTTGCAGGACACAACTGCCCAGACAGGTGTGTCCCTCGCAGGCATATGGGTGTTGAAACTCTTCTATTATGCTATCATCTACCCGAGGTGGTCAGCAAATTATGCACTTTCTGTCAGTAGCAGAACTCACATACCAATGGGTGTGAATGAACACTGTATCAGGAACAATGCATAACACCCTGTGGGACACATTTAGATGATTGGTTCTATAAACCAGACACATTCACAGTCACAGAGCATATGTATTCATTCACGTTTGTCGAGGTACATGCTGCTTATGACTCATATATGTTGTCATCTGTCATTACCTGTATTCCGCCACCTGCTCACCTAATATCACTAGTTCTGGCAGTGTTTAGTTGGACTTTGTTACATTCTGATACATAACTATGGACGTCCATGCTAATCAGGTACTTGGCACTGTGTAGGTCTCTATGTATTCCCCCGATGGTTTACAGACTATCCGGTAGATGTGCTCTTCAGGTTTGGGAGGTGTAGGCGTATGCTATGCCTACATAGGAATATTAATGACTTCCACTGGGTGGGCCTACTACATCTCTGCCAACCAGCACCTGCACACTTAAGCCCATTAATGCATACCCATGGTCCACATACCTGGCACCCCTCTACAGCAGTCATGACAAATACTTACTGCGAGCGCAGCTGGGGTAT